>NW_024055496.1:0-132495 GCF_902713615.1 Scyliorhinus canicula
GTCCCTTTAGTCTGAGATTGTGTCCTCTGTTTCTAGTTTTCCCTACTTGTGGAAACATCCTCTCTATGTCCACTCTATCTTGGCCTCTCAGTATCCTGTAAGTCTCAATATGATCCCCGCTCTTCCTTCTAAACTCCAGAGTACAGACCCAGAGTCCTCAAACTTGGAGGAGTGGATATCGGGATTTGTGAACTAACATGTAATATACAGATGTAATGACTTAATTCAACATACTGCACTTGATATAACCTTAGTTAAAATACATTTTTGTTCGCATCAGGTCTTACTGTACATAGATCTTTTTTTAATAATTCTGTGTATAACACTTTGAATAACTAAGGTCTACCAAAACTAAATGCGACGATAGAAAGGTCAATTTCTTGAATGGTTTCTTATGCTAAATCCACTTCAAAAGGTAAAACATATCTGCCTACAGAAGTTCTCAAAATCAAACTCATCAATGGCATCATTAGTTGTTTTATGTACCTTTCGTTGTGTTTCATATTCTTGAGCTTCAGATATATCCTACACTGAGTTATAAAAATATGTCTATCTCTCAACAACTTCTCCTTTAACTCATCTTACTTTCTCCAAATCAAAGGTGTAGCAATGGGTACCTGCATGGGTCCGAGCTACGCTTGTCTTTTTATGGGGTATGTGGAACATTCCTTGTTCCAGGCCTATCCGGGCCCCCTGCCACAACTCCTTTACCGATACATTGATGACTATTTTGGTGCCGCGTCATGCTCTCGCCCGGAATTGGAAAAATTCATCAACTTTGCTTCCAGTTCCACCCCTCCATCACTTTCACCTGGACAATCTCAGATACTCCCCTTCCTTTCCTTGATCTTTCTGTCTCCATTTCCGGCAATAGACCGTCCACTAATATCACTACAAGCCCACTCGACTCCCACAGCTATTGGACTACAGCTCTTCACACCCTCCACCCTGTTAAGGGACTCCATCCCTTTATCTCAACTCCTTCGCCTCCGTCACATTTGTTCCAACGATGCCACTTTCCAAAATGGTGCTTTGGAAATGTGTTCCTTCTTCCTCGACTGTGATTTCCCACTACAGTTGTGGACAGGGCCCTCAACGGGTGCTGTCCATCTCCTGCGCCACAACCCTCGCCCCCTCCACTCCTCTCCCCCTCCCTCCCAGAACAAGGATAGAGTCCCCCTCATTCTCACATTTCATCCCACCGAGCCTCCCGTATGCAAAGCATAATCCGCCGCCATTTTCGCCAACTCAAGCGTGATGTCACCACCAAACACATCTTCTCTTCAATCCCTCTGTCAACATTCCGCAGAGACCGTTCCCTCCGAGATAATCTAGCTCCACTCCTCCACCATAACCAGTACCTCTCCCCATCACCCATGGCACCTTCCCATGCAATCGCAGAAGGTGTAACACCTGCCCCTTTACCTCTTCCATGCTTAACATTCTAGGCCCAAAACACTCATTCCAGGTTAAGCAGCGTTTCACTTGCACCTCTTTCAATTTGGTCTATTGCAGGGGTGGGCAACTACGGCCCGCATGCGTTTTTAAAAAAAAATAAGTTTAATTGGGTTACCGGTTGGGTTACCGGTATAGGGTGGATACATGACTTGGTAGGGTGATCATTGCTCGCACAACACGAGGGCCAAAGGGCATGTTCTGTGCTGTTACTGTTCTATTTTCTACATGAGGGCCCCAGAATCATAACCGGGTGAAGCGCCATTTTTGAAAAGTAGAGAAAAAGAGGGCTAAAGGCAGGATGCCGCCGGGGGAAGCGCTCTGAGGTATATGCCGCACGCTAATTGGTTACAACCGGGGACTATTAATTAATATACTATGCGGCCCTTTAAATTGTGAATTTCTGAATGTGGCCCTTGCACGGAAAAGTTTGCCCACCCCTGTCTATTGCATTCGCGCTCCCAATGTGGTCCCTCTATATCGGGAAGAGACCCAATGCAGACTGGGTGATCGCTTTTGCTGAGCATCTTCGGTCTGTGCGCATTCAGGATCCTGACCTTCCTGTTGCTTCCCATTTTAACAAAAGCTCCCATGCCCACATGTCTGGTCTTGGCCTGCTGCAATGTTCCAGTGAAGTGCAACACAAACTGGAGGAACAACATCTCATCTTCCGGCTAGGCACGCTACAGCCTTCCAGCCTGAACATTGAATTCAACAACTTCAGATGATCAGCCCCACCTCGACCCATTTGTTTTCATTTCATTTTAACTTTTTTTACCATTTCTTCTTTCCTGTACCTTTCTCCTCTTTGCTTCCCCCTTCCCCTCCCCCACACCTTCTCTGATGTTAGTTTCCCTGCTGTTTGACCTTTCACATCTTTTGTCCTCTCTGGGGACTGCCATTAGCACTCTTTCACCTTGGTATCTGTGGCCATTAGCACCCGGTTTCCCTGGGTTTCTGTGGCTATGACTCATCTTTCATTCTCACCCAACAGTATAAATATTTCCCACTCTGTCTGTTAGAACATAGAACAGTACAGCACAGAACAGGCCCTTCGGCCCTCGATGTTGTGCCGAGCAATGATCACCCTACTCCAAACCCACGTGTTAGCTTTGACAAAGAGTCATCGGCCTCGAAACGTTAGCACTTTCTCTCCCTACAGATGCTGCCAGACTTGCTGAGATTTTCCCTCTCGTTTCAGATTCCAGCATCCGCAGTAATTTGCTTTTATAATAATATGTTCTTGTCTCAAATCCAGAAGTGAATTGGCATTCCAATTCTAACTCATGCATTGTCCACCTATTGGTGTTAGTTGTATTTTGGTGATCCCACACGATAACTAATTCCTTTTGCAAGAATATGTGCAACAAAAAAGTGTTGTTTTCAAGCCCATAATGCAATATGAATTAATGTATGTTAAATGCAAAACGGTTATAGTATGCAAATGCTCAATTTTATGAGGCAGCAGCATTATTTAAAAGATCAATTTATTAATGGTAGACTATTGACGCCAGTTAGAAAAACCTATATGGCACTGTGACCTGGGATGTACTTCTGAGGCTGAGTAAGGCTCTGGTTGGACCCCATGTGGAGTATTGTGAGCAGTTTTGGGCCCCATATCTAAGGAAGGATGTGCTGGCCTTGGAAAGGGTCCAGAGGAGGTTCACAACAATGATCCCTGGAATGAAGAACTTGTCGTATGAGGAACGTTTGAGGACTCTTGGTCTGTACTCGTTGGAGTTCAGAAGGATGAGAGGGGATCTTATTGAAGCGAACAAGATACTGCGAGGCCTGGATAGAGTGGACGTGGAGAAGATGTTTCCACTTGTAGGAAAAACTAGAACTAGAGGACACCATCTCAGATTAAAGGGACGATCCTTTAAAACAGAGATGAGAAGGATTTTTTTCAGCCAGAGGGTGGTGAATCTGTGGAACTCTTTGCCGCAGAAGGCTGTGGAGGCCAAATCACTGAGTGTCTTTAAGACAGAGATAGATAGGTTCTTGATTAATAAGGGGATCAGGGGTTATGGGGAGAAGGGGGATGAGAAAATATCAGCCATGACTGAATGGCAGAGCAGACGCGATGGGCCAAGTGGCCTAATTCTGCTCCTATGTCTTATGGTGAACATGCAAGGATTCAAAAATTAACATAATACCTAAAGTCCACTCAGAATTAGATGCTGAACTGAAATCATAATATTAACGATGATCAAAATCTTGGTTTAAGTGCCAGGCAATGACCATCTCCAACTAGAGAGAACCTAACCATCTCCACTCAATAATGGCCAAGTCAACTCAATTTCTCCTCTTGGGACAATCCCCTCACTCCTGTAACCAGTCCAGTGAACCGATCCTCAACAACCCCTCAGTAAGTATGTCCATCCCTGGGTAAGGAGACAGAACCTGTGGACAGTACTCCAGCGGAGGCCTCAGGACTGCCCTGTTTAGCTGTAGTGGAATCTTTTACTCCAATGGCTTTGTAACAAAGCTAACACACTGGGTCTGAGCGTGTTGCAGTCTATGAGATCTTGCTGTGCACAAATTAGCTGCTGTATTTCCTATATTACAACATTGACTGCACTTCAAAGGAATTAAATTGGCTGTAAAATGCCAGGGACATCCTGAGTTCAGGAAAGGTTCCACAAAATACAAGTCTTTCTTTGACAAAGGAGAAATGGCTCAAAGTGGAACAGTCGAGAACAGCATTTCAATTAGTCTCCTTTTATCTTTTATCTTGGGAGGAAACAAATACTCGACACAGTGTGGGTTTGACACCAAACTGATTTATTTCACATTTAATATTAATATCTAGAATATTAAACTCCAGCCCCATTATAGGGGTCCACATCAACAGAAATCAGCTCCAAGAGCTGGACTTTCAATGTGGTGTCGGGGAACCTGATACTGGATGGGTTCCAGGTTTGAACCCTGCAACTGAACTGCAACATTCTCGTGACACCAGGTTAAATGTAAATTGTAAATGATTGAGCAAGAGCTGAGTTCACCTCCAACCCCAAATGCAGGCAGCAGCCATTTTGGGGACTGCTGTTTTGGCGAGGGAAGCAGGCAGCTCCTGAAAGGACCAGGTGAATACAGAGCAGACTATGTGCTAGTTTATCCCTCAATTTTAAAGAAAATTACATGAAAACAAACCATGTTTTGACCCACAGTGACTCTGACAGCTGTGCAATAACATGCCCGTACCAGCCTCCCCGAACAGGCGCCGGAATGTGGCGACTAGGGGCTTTTCACAGTAACTTCATTGAAGCCTACTCGTGACAATAAGCGATTTTCATTTTCGTTTCATTTCAACATGCACCACACTGTCTAACTTCATGCAAAAAACAGATTAACAATCACATTTTGTTCCAGGCTTCATATTTCATTTTCATAACAAGTTCATCGATGAGCTTAAATTGCTATTTATTGGAGTGAGCAGGTTTCTCATTTCCTCCCCTCTACCAGCCTTTTGAAAATTACAAACGGTCTCAGAGGCTGCAGATCCAGTGTCACAGACCAGGAAAGTAATTTTCACATCACACCAGCACCCGTTCCCACCCCCACTGGTAATTAAAAATCAACCCAACTATCAGAATGAACATGGTTCAGTTCTGGACGACATAAACAGCAGCAGAATCCCAGCCCTGTAATCATAAGTTTAAAAAAAATAAATTTAGAGTACCCAATTATTTTTTCCAATTAAGGGGCAATTTAGCATGGCCAATTCACCTAACCTGCACATCTTTGGGTTGTGGGGGCGAAACCCACGCAGACACAGGGAGAATGTGCAAACTCCAGACGGACAGTGACCCAGGACCAGGATTCGAACCCGGGTCCTCAGCGCCGTAGGCTGCAATGCTAACCACTGTGCCACCGTGCTGCCCCCTGTAATCATAAGTGAAACTGCTGGTGTCTCTGCAGGTTGGATGAAAAAGTGAATGTCTTCCCACGCTCAGAGCAGATGAAAGGGGGGGGGAGGGGGGGAGGGAGGGGGGGTTGTTGGGTAACGGGTATAGGGTGGATACGTGGGTTTGACTGGGGTGGTCATTGCTCGGCACAACATCGAGGGCCGAAGGGCCTGTTCTGTGCTGTACTGTTCTATGTTCTAACCTCCAAACACCCTTTCGCTCTTCGATCCTTGTGAAATGTGCAACCAGATATTCGCAAGAAGGTTCAGAGAGAATCAGTCCATTGGAGAAGAAGCTGAGAGACTGGCCAATCCAGCAGAAAGAAACCCTCTGACCATCCCCACTGACCTACAGAATGAACAAAATTCAGTCCTGGATGTAATTGAGAACAGAAACAATAACAGCAGAATCCAATCCCTGTAATCAGTTGTGAACTTGTTGGTGTCTCAAAGTGCGAGAAATTACAAAATCCCTTCGCACATTGCGAGCAGGTGAATGGCCTCTCTCCAGTATGAACTCGCTGGTGTGACTGCAGACGGCATAACCAAGTGAATTGTGCAAATAGACGTAAATGGGTGTGAGATAATCGGGATTATGGAGAGATGGCTGCAGGATGACCAGGGATGGGAACTGAATATATTCAGTATTTAGGAAGGACAGGCAATAAGGAAAAGGCAGTGGAGTGGCAGTGCTGGTTAAAGAGGAAATTAATGCAATACTGAGGAAGGATATTAGCTCCAACAATGTGGAATCTGTATGGGTAGAACTGAGAAACACCAAGGGGCAAAAAAATTAGTGAGCATCATATCTAGACCCCCAAACCGCAGTGATGATGTTGGAAATGGCATAAAACAGGAAATTAGGCTGATTGTAAAAGTTTCTATCGGTATGTGAAGAGAAAAAGATTGTGGAAGACAAATGTAGGTTCCTTACAGTCAGAAACAGGGGAATGTATAATTGGGGACAAAGAAATGGGCGAGCAAATAAATACATACTTTGGTCCTGTCTTCATAAATCAGATACCAGAAATGTTGGGGAAGGCAGGATTTAGTGAGAGGGAGGAACTGAAGGAGATCAATATTAGGAGAGAAATGGTGTTGGGGAAATTGATGGGACTGAAGGCTGGTAAATCCCCAGGGCCTGATAATCTGCAACCAAAGTACTTCAGGCTCTAGAAATAGTGGATATATTGGTGGTCATCTTCCAGGATTCTATAGACTCTGGAACAGTTCCTGCAGATTGGAGGGTGGCTTATATAATTCCACTCTTTAAAATGAGAGAGAGAGAAAACTGGGAATTATAGGGCAGTATGCCTGACATCGACAGTGGGGAAAATTCTAGAATCCATTATCAAAGGTTTTAAAGCAAAGTACTGAGAAACCAGTGGCAGGATCGGACAGAGTCAGCATGGATTTATGAAGGAGAAATCATGCTTGACTAAATCGACTGGAATTCTTCGAGGGTGTAACTGGTAGAGTTAACGAGGGGGAGCCAGTGGATGTGGTATATTTGGATTTTCAGGTAGCTTTTGACAAAATCACCCAAAAGAGATTAGTGTGTAAAATTAAAGCACATGGGATTAGGGCAGTGTATTGAGATAGATAGAAAACTGGTTGGCAGACAGGAAACAAAGAGGAATTCATGTTTTTTTCCAAACTGGCAGGCAGTGCCTAGTGGGGTACCGCAGAGATCGGTGCTGGGGCCCCAGATATTCAGTAGATTAGATTTTTTAAAAATTTGAAGTACCCAATTTTTTTTCCAATTAAGGAGCAATTTAGCGTGGCCAATTCACCTACACTGCAAATCTTAGTAATAATAACAATAATAATCTTTATTGCCACAAGTAGGCTTGCATTAACACTGCAGTGAAGTCACTGTGAAAAGAGTTGGATGATAAGCCGTGATCATAATGAATTGCAGAGCAGGCTGAAGTTAAAAACTCACCACTATTCTTAGAACTCCCCCTATACCAAAAAGTGTTGATATTCTAAATGGTGAACAGGGATTCTCACTCCCTGACTCCGATGCAGACTTAGGTGGGTGCTATTCAGGTCAAACTATATTTTCAAGTTATCCCCCGGTATAACCCATACCTTCACAGAAGAATTTTACCTACTTACCACTTTAGTAGCATCGGTATCCTGGGTCCTGCGTTGCTAAGTAAAGTAGGCTTTGTAATAACCACTGTGTCAGGTTAAAACTTTTAAGTTATTTTATTCTTATATTTCTTCTTTTAAAAAGATGCAATCACTGCCTTTACAGAAAAGTAAAAAGATTTTGCTTCTGGATTCTCCTGGTTGGGTGAAGGGACCTTCAGGCCCACCTTGACAATCACTCTTCTTTAGCTTTTGGTCTTCCTCAGATGTATTAGCTGTTTTGCTTGGTTACGATGCTCCATCTTTCCCATGTACTGAGCTATGAGAGCTGGTTCTGAGCTGACTCTACCTCCTCTCTAAATTCTGGTCTTCATTAGATATATTAGCTGTTTTAGCTCGGCTGCTTTGCTCTGTCCCTTTCCCATGACCGAGCTATGAGAGCTGACTCTGAGCTGACTCTTGTTTCTTCTCTGCTCCTTTCTCAGCGTTTATATATCTTTCTAACAGTTAAAGTTTTTATTACTTTATTGTAAAGTAACTTTTATTTCACTTGGATTGTAAAAGGTACCTATAATCTAAATGTTTCTAACACGACTAAGTATTCATTTTGAGCATGACCTCATCTCATAGATCTTTAATTACATTGTTTCCTTTGTGATGTTCAAAAATGCTTTGATTTCAACGTGGTGTGACTTCTGATGCTGCCATTTCTATAGTTTTATCAAACTGTGTCCCCAGCTCATAATTTTGACTTTGATTTGGGTCTAATTTATGTTTTCGTAGACACGTTGTCTCCAGCTTTCCATATTCACCTGTCAGCAAAATTTCACACCTAGAATTGTCACCTAATTCAACTGAACCTCATCCATTCTTTTCCAGCTGCTTAACTTCAATGAAGGTGTGAAATATTGCTTTTAGCTTTATACTAAAGATTCAATTGGTGGGGAGTTTAAAAGATTTGCCTCACATTTAAACACTTGTCACCTAATTCAGCTGAACCTCATCCATTCTTTTCCATCTGCTTACCCAACTTCAAAAGGAGGTGCAAAACATTGCTTTTAGCTGTACACTAAAATTCACTGATTGTGTCTTGAAAGACCTGCTTATTTTGTTTGCTAAGCCTGCTTGACCAAAGCTATCTGCGTTTTACAATCCTCTCCTGGCAGCTGCTGTTAACCCTTCGTGGGATTTTTCCCTACCTTCTCTTATGTTTCTTAAATCAGGTATTACCAGACTTCCATGTTTCAAATGACATATCTTTCCATATTTTCAATTACAAGGCGCAAAGGGCCAAATGGCCTCTTCCTGCTCCTATTTTCTATGTTTCTATGTAATCCCTTCCCACACTAAGAGCAGGTGAATGGCCTCTCCTCAGTGTGAATTTGCTGATGTCTCTGCAGACTGGATAACTGTGTGAATCCCTTCCCACATTGAGAGCAGGTGAATGGCCTCTCCCCAGTGTGAACTCGCCGATGTTTCTGCAGGCTGGATAACTGTGTGAATCCCTTCCCACAGATGGAGCAGGTGAACGGCCTCTCCCCAGTGTGAACTCGCTGATGTTTCTGCAAATTGGATGAATGTGCGAATCCCTTCCCACAGAGGGAGCAGGTGAATGGCCTTTCCCCAGTGTGAATTCTCTGATGTTCCCGCAGGTTGGATGAATCACTGAATTCCTTCCCACACAAAGAACAGGTGAACGGCCTTTCCCCAGTGTGAATTCGCTGGTGTCTCTGTAGGGCGGCTGAATCACTGAATCCCTTCCCACACTGAGAGCAGATGAATGGCCTCTCCTCAGTGTAAACTCGCTGGTGTGACTTGAGGGTGGATAACTGAGCGAATCCCTTCCCACACACAGAGCAGGTGAATGGCCTCTCCCCAGTGTGACTGCGTCGATGAGTCTCCAGCGGAGATGTGACTCTCAATACCTCCCCACAGTCCCCAAATTTCCACGGTTTCTCCATGTTTTGGGTCCCCTCGTGTCTCTCCAGACTGGACATGCCGTGGAAGCCTTGTCTACACACAGAACATGTGCACTGTCTCTCCTCACTGTGAATGGTGTGATGTTTTTTCAGGCTGTGTAATAGTTGAAACTCTTTCCACAGTCATTTCACTGGAACACTCTCACTCGGGTGTGCATTATGTGGGTCTCGGTGCTTTTCGTACTTAAAACCTTTTGAAGCCGACAGATCAGACAAATATTTCTCCTTCTCACCGATGATATTCAGAGCCCGATGATATTCAGGTCAGAAGGAATCGAGTGACTTTTGTCACATCGAAACATGATGTTTGAGATTTGTCTATAATTCCTCCTCTTCCAATATCCTTTAAAAACAATTTGCAAAAATCATCATTGTTAGTACACGATAGAAATTCAGAACAGACAATTCTAGTTTCTATGAAATATTATTTCCTCTATTGTTCTCCAAAAGCTGTAAATCTCCATCCCACACAATCTCCCTCCATTCTCACTCTGCTGTATCTAATATTCATCCTCCCAATTCTCCTGAAGATGCAGATTCATGTTGATTGACAGATCCCAGCTCAGATCCTGCTTCCTGACCACGACACAGAGATTATAATAGGAGTAAGAGTTGGCCTTTTGGCCGCTCTACCTCAGCACCATTTTCCCACTCGATCCCCATATTCCTCGATATCTTCAATATCTAGAGACCTGTCAATATTTGTCTTGAACGTACCTGATGACTGAGGCTCCACATTCCTCTGGGGTAGAGAATTCCAAAGCTTCACCACATCCTCGAGTGAAGAGATCCCTCCTCATCTCAGCTTTCTCTCTATTTTCAATATATTCAATGACCCCCAGATACAACCGGTCCCTGTGGAAGAGAAATCCAGAGATTAACAACCCTCTGAGGGAAGAGATGACTGGAAATCTATAACGGAGCTGCAATCTTACATTACAAGAAGAGAAATCATAATAAATATACTTTATTACAGAACCGTAAATAATATATCTAATCTGTACCATGTAACAACACCAGACATATCTCTGTCCATTGTTAATTTAATGTCCCCTGAAATGTCAAACATCTCCATGGGAACCCACCCCTTTAATTGTGAACATTAGGAAAGAGACCATCCTTTTTGCCAGACAAATAAATATGTCAAGCTGAGGGAGAGACCTGGACCACAAGGGAGAACAATAAATCAGAGGTCTCTCCGATGGCAAGGAAGGAAACCCTGGCAGGTGGGCGGGGAGGATTCACAAACACCCAATAAGGCCCATTGATTTTATTGTCAGTCTGCAGACAGGAGCTGGAGAACTGAACCCTGGCAGAGGAGAGGGAGGGAGAAAACTGGGAGTGGAGGAAAGAAATGGTGCAGAAGGGCAGCATGGTGGCACAGTAGTTAGCACTACTGCCTCATGGCGCCGAGGTCCCAGGTTCGATCCCAGCTCTGGGTCACTGTCCGTGTGCAGTTTGCACATTCTCCCCGTGTTTGCGTGGGTTTCTCCCCACAAGCCAAAGATGTGCAGGGTAGGTGGATTGGCCACGCTAAATTGCCCCTTAATTGGAAAAAATGAATTGGGTACTCTAAATTTTAAAAAAGAAACGGTGCAGATGGGTTTGGATTTCAGCCCAGAGAGGAGGGAGAGTGTGTTGGACGGGGATTTACAGCTTTGGGGGAACAAGAGAGGGAAAAATGTTCCAGAGAAACTGGAATTGCCTGTTCAGAATTTCTATCCTGGACTGACGGTGATGGCTTTTGTAAACTCCTTTTATAGGGGGTTAGAAGGGGAGGCTTTACAGATGGAAACTCAAATCAAACGTCACAACAAGATTTAATAGTGTCAATCAATTCATCAGGACCTGAATATCATTGGCCTGTGAATGTGGAAGAAGAAATGTTTGTCTGGTCTGTCCGTAGGGAAAGATTTTCCAAGATCAGTGTGACTGTCAGAAAACCGATGCACACACACATGACTCGAGTGAGAGTGTTCCAGTGAACTGACTGTGGAAAGAGCTTTAACCAGTTACACAGTCTGAAAAAACACCACTCCATTCAGAGCGGGGAGAGACCGTACACATGCTCTCTGTGGGGACAAGGTTGCCACGACAGCACAGTGGGTAGCATTGTTGATTCTCAGCACCAGGGACTCGGGTTCGATTCCCAGTTTGGGTCACTGTCTGTGTGGAGTCTGCACATTCTCCCCGTGTTCTGTGTGAGTTTCCTCAGGGTGTTCCTGTTTCCTCCCACAAGTCCCAAAAATCGTGCTTATTTGGTGATTTGAAATGAAAAAAAATGAAATGAAAATCGCTTATTGTCACGAGTAGGCTTCAATGAGTTACTGTGAAAAGCCCCTAGTCGCCACATTCCAGCATTCTGAATTCTCCCTCCGAGTACCCGAACAGGCTCCGGAGTGCAGTGACTGAGGGATTTTCTCAGTAACCATTGCAGTGTTCATGTTAGCCTATTTGTGACACTAATAAAGTTTATTATTCAATTGATCGTCAAACGTGGACAGGCACAAGGACACCAGCAGCATGCTGAAACCGTGGTAATAGGGGTTGGTTTAGCACAGGGCTAAATAGCTGGCTTTGAAGCAGACTAAGGCAGGCCAGCAGCACGGTTCAATTCCCGTACCAGCCTCCCCGAACAGGTGCCGGAATGTATCGACTAGGGGCTATTCACAGTAACTTCATTTGAAACCTCCTTGCGACAGTAAGCGATTTTCATTTCATTTTTCATGTGGGGACTGTTGGATGGGATTCAAGTCCCCATGTGAGATGGGAACTCATCACCGCAGTCACACCAGTGACAGACCATTCACCTGTTCTGAGTGTTGGAAGGGATTCACTCAGTTTTCCGAGTGAGGATTTACCAGGATGTGGGAGCCAAGCTGGTGAGGAAGTGAGTGGCCTTTAATAAGGTTCAGGCTGCTCTGTGTAAGAAAGGAGTTTGATTCGGGGTGGTATACCCGGCAAAGCTGCGGGTTACAAATGAGTCCAAAGACTTCCATTTGGAGACAGTGGAGGAGGTGAATACCTTTATTGTGAACATAAGAACATAAGAACTAGGAGCAGGAGTAGGCCATCTGGCCCCTCGAGCCTGCTCCACCATTCAATTAGATCATGGCTGATCTTTTGTGGACTCAGCTCCACTTTCCAGCCCGAACACCATAACCCTTAATCCCTTTATTCTTCAAAAAACTATCTATCTTTAGCTTAAAAACATGTAATGAAGGAGCCTCAACTGCTTTACTGGGCAAGGAATTCCATAGATTGACAACCCTTTGGGTGAAGAAGTTCCTCCTAAACTCAGTCCTAAATCTACTTCCCCTTATTTTGAGGCTATGTCCCCTAGTTCTGCTGTCACCCGCCAGTGGAAACAACCTGCCCGCATCTATCCTATCTATTCCCTTCATAATTTTAAATGTTTCTATAAGATCCCCCTTCATCCTTCTAAATTCCAACGAGTACAGTCCCAGTCTACTCAACCTCTCCTCATAATCCAACCCCTTCAGCTCTGGGATTAACCTAGTGAATCTCCTCTGCACACCCTCCAGCGCCAGTACGTCCTTTCTCAAGTAAGGAGACCAAAACTGAACACAATACTCCAGGTGTGGCCGCACTAACACCTTATACAATTGCAACATAACCTCCCTAGTCTTAAACTCCATCCCTCTAGCAATGAAGGACAAAATTCCATTTGCCTTCTTAATCACCTGTTGCACTTGTAAATCAACCTTCTGTGACTCATGCACTAGCACATGGACTGGGGTCCAGTGAAGCATGGACTGGGGTCCAGTTATCTGCATTGGACAAGATCTACATTCCCTGTGGGGTGGGATGGGTGTTGTGATATCCTCAATATAGTTTTTAACATTTTCTGATAGAATCTGTTTTTCTGTGTGGGGATGAAGCAAGATTTTCTTTACAAAGCACAACGCAGATCTATGAGGGGGGGAGGGGGGGGGGGGGGGGGTGATGGCTCCCGTTGGAAATTGAGTCTGGTGAGCGACTGCATTCTGAAATATGTTTTATCCTCGAAGTGGGCAATATCGTTGTTTTTATTTTCTTGTTGTCCTGAGAGAAGCTGCCCTGCCAGCAGTCAGCTGGTGAATGGGAGTGAGATTGGGGGGGGTGTAGCTGCAGCTGGTGAACCATTTTCGGCTGGTTCAACAAGCTCAGCGTCTGGGCCGGAGCCCCGGGGGGAGGGGGGGGGGTGCTTTTGGATTCAATTTGTGTGTCTCTCGGTGGGGAGTTGATGAAAAATGGGGGAGGGGGGGGTTAGTTTGCTGATGATGACTATAAAACTGTTTTTGTTTTACTCTGAAGATGTGTGCGTGTGGCGGCCATCTTGGGTGGACCCTTGGCCTGTACTTTTTGAAGATTTGCTGGATAGCCCCTCACGGTGGAAATGGCTGATTCCCTGATGGGGGCTGGTGCAGAGACCCTTGATTCAGCTGCTCACCTGGAACGCAAGGGAATTGGGTGGAACAGTGAAGGGGTCGAGTGTTTTCGCTCACTGAAAGAATCGAAATGCTGGTGTGGTGTTCTTGCAGGAGACTCACTCACGGGTTAGAGATCAGACCAGACTGCGGAGGGGTGAGCCAAGTGTTTCACTCGGGCTTTGACTAAGGGTTAGAGATCAGACCAGGACTGCGGAGGGGTGAGCCAAGTGTTTCACTCGGGCTTTGACGGAAGGGCTCGATGTGCTGCAATTCTAATCAATAAACAGATCCCTCTTTCAGTCACTAGGATCATTGCGGACACTAATGGGAGATACGTGGTGGTCAGTGGGTCATTGGCGGGTACAGTGGTGGTGCTGGTGAATGGCTAAGCCCCTAACTGAGACGATGTGGCATTTGTAAAAATATAGTTGGGATCTATCCCAGATCTGGATACACATCAATCAATGCTCGGCGGAGACTTCACTCGAGTACTGGATCTGGAAATGGACTGGTCCAAGCCCCTTCAACCGCTATAAATACACAATAACGGAGTGGAATTTGGACGGACCATCTGGCATGACCCAGGCACCGGAAACGACAACAACGAACCCGGAAAAAGATAAATCAATCTGTTCCCGTCAGTAGATTGTAAAAGAATTATGGGACACAGATTTCATATGGTGAGCAAGATCTACAGGGAGGATATGAGGAAGAAATTTTACAGAGGGAGTGATAATGATATGGAACTCAATGCTTACAAACAAAGGTCGATAATCTCCAGGTTTTCACTGTACCTCGGTACACGTGACAATAAACAAATCCAATCCAATCCAAGTCTTGGTAACTCGAATGGTCAGAATTTGATGTGAGGATTGGTTGTGAATTTCCTGTCTGTGAATCCCTTTCTAAGTCCCTGTGAAAGAAGTTTACAAAGGCATCACGGTCAGTCCCGAAATAAAATTCGGGAAAGATAAATATTTCTCCCGATTTGTATTTGCTGTGTATAAATCATCCCCTACTAATCCCCTGTAAAAGGAGTTTCCAAAATGAATCACAATCAGTCCAAGATAGAAATTTACAACATTCTCTCCTCCTGCTCCCTGGTCTATGATGCCCGCTCTTGCCCCCCTGTTGCACACTGACCCTCTTGTCATCAGCAGTCCCTCGATTTCAGGATGATGTCTACTCAGGATTGTGAGTAGACACAGATTTAAGATTGTGAGCAAGATCTGCAGGGGAGATCGGAGGTAGACATTTTATACAGCGAGTGATAATGATCTGAACTCAACGCTGACACACAAAGGTCGATAATCTCCAGGTCCTGATAACCCAAATGGTGCTGTCAGAATTTGATGTGAGGATTGGTTGTGAGTTTCCTGTCTGTGAATCCCTTTCTAAGCCCCTGTGAAAGAAGTTTACAAAGGCATCACTGTCAGTCCAGAAATGAAATTCAGGAAAGATAAACATTTCTTCTGGTTTGAGTTTGCTGTGTGTAAATCCTCCCCTACTAATCCCCTGTAAAAGGTGTTTCTAAAATTAATTCACAACATTCCTCCCTCCTGCTCCCGGGTCCAGGATGACCGCCCATGATGGGTGGTGTGAACTCAGGGTGAATTTCTATCCTGGGTCTTCATGTGGCTGAACAGAACCTCAGAGCTTTGGACACATGGGGCAGGATGTCCAATGAGACAGTGAAATCCGGAGAGCAGGATTCACTTCCTTTTCTTTCCATCTCTGCCACCGCTTTGAATCATCAATAAGACATTGGGACTCAAAGACTAATCCAGTTTGATGGACAAGTTGTCTCCATTCTGAACAATGGGGAACAAGCTCCTCCCACTCATTGAAACATCGCCCCGACAAAGATGAGAAACGCGCATGCGCTCTGATGCACATCCAATAAAGATGGCGGCAAGGGCACCCGAAAAGGAAATCTGCGCAGACGCAGGAAAACTCCACAACGACAATGACCCAAGGTCAGAATTAATCATAGAATCTACAGTGCAGAAGGAAACCATTCAGCCCATCGAGTCTGCACCGGCGTTACCTGATCTGGCCAACTCACTGAAATGTGGTTAATTCTGAATTGCCCAGCAAACCACTCAGTTTCAGGACAATTAGGAATGGGCAACCAAGCTGGTTTGCCCATGACACTCGCATCCCATAAAGAACAGAGAAAATAAAAGGGCTGTTTCCAGTACCAATTTCAAAGGAATCAGTACTGGGCCCTTCATTCCTGGTTTATATCATTGATTTGAAAGTAAATGTAGGAACATGAGGAAGAAGTTTACCTTTGACACAAAAATGATTGAACACTTGTGGAATGAGGAAGAAAGCTAGAGGGAAAACAAGGCAAAGGATGACATGATAAATGGCAGGACAGGACGAGTTAGGCCAGAGCTAGATTCCTGTGCACAGAAGATTGCACCAGAGAGAGTACAGAGTGGATTTAACAACATCAGCCAGAAATTGCCAATGTTTGCTCTGAGGAAAGTTTGGATAAACTGGGGCTGTTTTCTTTGGAACAGAAAAGACTGAAGGGAGACCAAAATTAAAGTATGAAAAGCAGCCTGGCTAGCTCAGTCGGTAGAGCATGGGACTCTTAATCCCAGGGCTGTGGGTTCAAGACCCACGTTGGGCGCTTCAGCTTCTTTAATCTGAGAACATTGAGCTGAACTGTTTACAGTAGCACAGTGGTTAGCACTGTTGCTTAACCCCGCCAGGGTGCCGGGGTTCAATTCCCACTTGGGACACTGTCTGCGCAGAGTCTGCACGGTCTCCCAGCGTCTGTATGGGTTTCCTCCCACAAGTCCCGAAAGAGATGCTTGTTCGGTGAATTGGACATTCTGAATTCTCCCTCTGTGTACCCGAATAAGTGCCGGAGTGTGGTGACCAGGGGATTTTCACAGGGGACTTCATGCAGTGTTAATGTAAGCCTACTTGTGACAATAATAAAGATTATTCTAAATATTTAAAATATATAAATTTCATGATGGCACAGTGGTTGGGGACCCGGGTTTGATCCTGGCCCTTGGTCACAGTCTCTGAGGAGTTTGAACATTCTCCCATTGTCTGTGTGGGTTTCACCCCCACAAACCAAATATGTGCAGGCTAGGTGGCTTGGCAAAATTAAATTGCTCCTTAATTGGAAAAAAATATAAATTTATATTTATAAATATTCTGATGGATCTAAATAGATTGGATAGGAAGGTCCTATTCTCTTTGGTTGAGGGATACATATAAAAGGGGGCAGATATTTAGGGAAGGACCAGGAGGTTTAGAGGGTGGTGAGGATCTGTGACATGCTGCCTGAAATGATGGCCTAAACCCTCATAACATTTAAAAGGTATTTAGATAGACAGTTGAATTGATGTAATTTAGAATGCTACAGACTACAATCTGGAATTTTATTTTATTTTTTATAAATTTAAAGTACCCAATTTTTTTTCCAATTAAGGGTCAATTTAGTATGGCCAATCCACCTACCCTGCACATCTTTGGGTGGTGGGGGCAAAACCCATGCAAACATGGGTAGAATGTGCAAACTCCATATGGACAGTGACCCAGAGCCAGGATCAAACCTGCGACTTTGGCACCGTGAGGCAGCAGCGCTAACCCACTGCACCACCGTGCTGCCCTCACAATCTGGAAATTGAGATTAGGCTGAATATTGGATTGGATTTGTTTATTGTCACGTGTACCGAGGTACAGTGAAAAGTATTTTTCTGCAAGCAGCTCAACAGATCATTCAGTACATGGGAAGAAAAGGGAATTGAACAGAATTCAAGAAAATACATGAGAATACATAATAGGGCAACACAAGATATACAATGTAACTACATAAGCATTGGCATCGGATGAAGCAGACAGGGTGTAGTGTTAATGAGGACAGTCCATAAAAGGGTCATTTAGGAGTCTGGTGACAGTGGGGAAGAAGCTGTTTTTGAGTCTGTTCGTGCGTGTTCTCAGACTTCTGTATCTCCTGCCCGATGGAAGAAGTTGGAAAAGTGAGTAAGCCAGGTGGGAGGGATCCTTGATTATGCTGCCTGCTTTCCCCCGGCAGCGAGAGGTGTAGATGGAATCAATGGATGGGAGGCAGGTTCGTGTGATGGACTGGGCGGTATTCACGACTCTCTGAAGTCTCTGAAGAATACCTACTTTGCAGCCACAATGAGCTGAATCAAATGCGAGAGGAACAAAAAATTTTGATAAAATCCGGGATAGTAACTCTCATTACTAACAAGGTCAGCAGTTTGCCCAGTTTAGCTGCCAAGTATGCTAATGTGGCAATTTTAAAATGTACCTGCACACAGAAGAGTACAACAGCAGATTATTTAACTTCCCCAATGTGATCGGTGTAATTAGTCTCAAATTTAACCTGGAATGGTCATTAAAAGTTTCCCAGTCACTCTGATATCTGAAATCTTTGTTCTCAGACAGAACAGACAAACCATTTTACCTCCCAATGATATTCTGGTCCTGATGAATCGAGTAACTCAGTCACAAGATGATGTGATGTTTGGCTGGAAGTTCCCGTTAGTAAATCCTCCTCTTTCTGAAGGAGTTTCGAAAGGAATTTCACTCTCAGTCCTGGAGAGAAATTCACAAGATTCTCTCTTCCGGCTTCCGGTTCCTGGATGCCCGCGCATGCGCCCTGCTGCACATTTCCGCTGAGAAAGATGGTGGCCGCGCAGGCACCCTGCTGCATATCGCCCCCTAAACAGATGACAGCCGTTAACAGGGGCCGATCAGAGAGAAAAACACCGATGCGGCTGGCACATGCGGTACAAACAACGAGCGTAATCAAAAGTGCCGGAACCAATTCATCACCCTGAGGAACAAAGTGGAGTAATGGCAGATAAGGCTACCCAGAATGCCCGGCGCGACCGAATACACCCTATCTCCATCTCAGGAGTCAGAACGCGCAGGCGCCAGTTGCCCCGCCCCCGGAAGTCACCTCTCTGTACGGAGCATGCGCGGTGCTGCTCCGGGCTGAGCGCAGCCGCAGTGAGAGTGAGTGCGGCTCCCAGAAGCTGAATGAGAGCCGCCGCGAGCGGGAACAATGGTGAGAACCCAAACCCCCCAATAAGACCCATTGGTTTTATTGTCAGTCTGCAGACAGGAGCTGGAGAACTGAACCCAGGCAGAGGAGAGGGAGGGAGAAAACTGGGAGTGGAGGAAAGAAATGGTGAGATGGGTTTGGATTTCAGCCCAGGGGGGAGGGAAGAGTGTGTGGGACGGGGATTTACAGCTTTGGAGGAACAAGAGAGGGAAAAATGTTCCAGAGAAACTAGAATTGTCTGTTCAGAATTTCTATCCTGGACTGACAGTGATGGCTTTTGTAAACTCCTTTTACAGGATATTGGAAGTGGAGGATTGGCTGACAGAACCAAATATCACATCGAGATCTGACAGCCATTCGATTCATCAGGAGCTGAATATCATCAGTCTTTGAAACTGGAAGGAGAAATATTTGTCTCTTCCGCTTAAGGAAAAAAATGTCAAAGATCAGTGTGACTGGAAATGCACCGAGACACACACACACCCGAATGAGAGTGTTTCATTGCACTGACTGTGGAAAGTGCTTGAACTAGTTACACATCCTGAAAGAAAATCACACCATTCACAGCAGGGAGAAACTATACTCCTGTTGCGTGTGTCGACAAGGCTTTAAGCAGGAGTGACATAAGAACACCCTCACCATCGAGAAACCGTGGAAATGTGCGGACTGTGGGAAGGGATTCAGTTACCCACAACTGGAAGTTCATCGTCGCAGTCACACTGGGGAGAGACCGTTCATCTGCTCCATTTGTGGGAAGTGATTCACCCATTCATACAACCTTCTGACACACCAACTAGTTCACACTGAGGAGAGGCCATTCACCTGCCCTGTTTGTGGGAAGGGATTCACTCGGTCATCCCACATTGTGACTCATCAGCTTGTTCACACTGATAAGAGACCACTTACATGTCCTGACTGTGAGAAGAGTTTTAAATGTAAAAAGGATCTGCTGACGGGCAGCACGGTGGCCTGGTGGTTAGCACAGCTGCCTCACGGCGCTGAGGTCCCAGATTCAATCCCGGCTCTGGGTCACTGTCCGTGTGGAGTTTGCACATTCTCCCCGTGTCTGCGTGGGTTTCGCCCCCACAATCCAAAAATGTGCAGAGTAGGTGGATTGGCCACACTAAATTGCCCCCTTAATTGGAAAAAATAATTGGTTAATCTAAATTTATTTAAAAAAATTTTTTTTAAAGGATCTGCTGACACATCAACGTATTCACATTGGAGAGAGACCGTTCTCCTGCTCCGTGTGTGGGAAAGGATTCATTCAGTCATCCCACTTGCAGACACATCAACTTGTTCACTCTGATAACAAATTTTTAAATTGTCCTGACTGTGAAAAGAGCTTTAAAAACAAAAAGGATTTACTAACACACCAATATGTTCACACTGGGCAAAGGCCATTCACCTGCTCTGTGTGTGGGAAAGGATTCCGCCGTCCATCTGCCCTACTGAACCACCAGAGAATTCACACTGGGGAGGCCATTCAGCTGCTCTGACTGTGGGAAAGGATTCATTAATTCACCCAACCTTCTGGTACACCAGCAGCTTCATACAGGGTATAGACCGTTCACCTGCTCTGAATGTGAGAAGGGATTCACACGTTCATACAATCTTCTGAATAATGATCACTCTGACAGTCTTAATCTGCTGATGAGGTTTATTATTCTGAATAAATGTGTTTGAACGTTGTTGCAGATTTTTGGCTTTCCCAACTGAACATCACCTGTCTGGAGCTCAGAAAGGACAATCTGGTAGCATGGTGGTTAGCATAAATGCTTCACAGCTCCAGGGTCCCAGGTTCGATTCCCGGCTGGGTCACTGTCTGTGCGGAGTCTGCACGTCCTCCCCGTGTGTGCGTGGGTTTCCTCCGGGTGCTCCGGTTTCCTCCCACAGTCCAATGATGTGTGGGTTAGGTGGATTGGCCATGCTAAATTGCCCGTAGTGTCCTAAAAAGTAAGGTTGTGGGGGGGGGGGGGTTGTTGGGTTACGGGTATAGGGTGCATACGTGGGTTTGAGTAGGGTGATCATGGCTCGGCACAACATCGAGGGCCGAAGGGCCTGTTCTGTGCTGTACTGTTCTACGTTCTATGTTCTGGGGGAGGATCACACAGCAGGAACAGAACTTCAGCCTGGACACAGTCCTTCAGGGTCACACTGAGAGGGACAAACAACACTTTGGTCTTTCTCATCTCTCTTCACTGACAGCAAAGTCCCCGTGTGGGTTAATCCTGAGGCGTGTAAGAAATGTGGCCCAGCCGCTCTCTTCCATATCTCAGAGCTCCAAGACACGGAACAGAAGCTCCTTTACAACAAGTCTGTGTTAAAATAGCAGCTGATAACTGCTGCGACAATTAGACAACAGTTTCATTCCTGGATAAAGAAGGAGCTGCAGTGTGTGTCCAAGAATTCCCAGTTTTATTGATGTGTGCTTCCCACATTCTGTCCTTTTAAATAAACCTAACCCCTACGGGCCTTTAACAATCAGAAAAATAACAGAGAAAAGGGCGGAGCTGTGCCTGCCCCTTTAACTGGAAGCCGAGCAGTGTCAGAGCCCCGACTATTCCTTTAAGACTGAGTGATGTGTTCAGCTGAAGATTCCTATTGGCTGTTTTCTGGGTGATCTCCTTATTCTGATCATTCTCAGTGATCCTCGGGTATGTGAACCTGCTCTCCTGTCTCTCATTCACTGAACATCTCTTCTCTCTCAGGTTCTCACTTAACCTCTCTCCACTCTCACACTCACTCATTTCACAGAGCGCCTAAACTCACTTAATTTCTCTCTCTGAAGAAGCACAGAACACAATGAACCTCTCCTCCAACATCTCATTTATGGAGACTCAATCCTTTCTCTCTCACCGATTGGCCCTAACTAACTTTAAATCTCTTTTGAGGAAAATTTAATTTAGTATAATGTCCCCTCATTTCTCCCAGTGATAATCCTCAGTCCATCTTCCAACTCAGTGAATATGTTAAAAATCTAAATAACCTCATATTTTGAAGTATAAAATTGGAAGTGAGGTGACTGTAATGCTGAGACCGGCAGCAATCTGTGTGGGTGTTCTTGATGCTGTCACAGTGAGTTCACCCTCACAGGCAGGAAGACTGTTCACGGTGATAACATGAAACTGACGCCTGCTGTTTCATTCTCAGGAAACACAACTTCCTGTTTCTCTGCTGCCGGTTCCAAACCGCACATCTCACTTCTGGGCAGAAAATAGATCCAGGGACCACAATCTGGTGAGAACATCTGTCAGTGCGGCTTATATCTGTCCACAGAGTCAGGGCAGAGTCACACAGATCACATTGTGGTGACATTTACAAATGAGCCGGTTATTTCTGTTCAGAGTCTCCATTCCCGGACAGAACCGGCTGTGTCTGTGAATCAGTCACTGAGTTCCCTCTGCTCTCTGTAGCTGGGAACTGATAACCTGCTCCCTTATATTTTATATCATTCTTTCTGTGTTACTTGTATCCTCTATTTCTCAGCTTTTATGTCTGTTTTTAAATCTATCTTTTTTTAAATCTGTCTTTTTAAATCTCTCTTCTTTCCTCTGTATCTGTCCTATTCAATTGAGGTGTTCAAATCAAGAAGTGTTTGTGATGGATTGAAGAAGGAAAAAGAGGGAGAAAAACAGAAAATGTTGGGAAAACTTTTTTTTTCTTTTCTTTTGTATGTTGGAAAAACTCAGCCGTTCTGGCAGCATCGGCACAGTGAGAAGCAGAGTTAACATTTTGAGTTAGAAATCATAGGGTTTACAGCGCAGGAGGAGTTTGCACCGGCTCTTGGAAAGACCACCACCTCCACCCTATCCCCATAACCCAGTAACCCCACCCAACACTAAGCGCAATTTTGGACACTAAGGGCAATTTAGCATGGCCAATCCTCCTAACCGGGAGCTCTACCTCGAGCTGTGAAGCAATTATGCTAACCACTATGCTACCGTGCTGCCTTGTGACTCTTCAGAGCAGGGTAAATCGGGATTGTCCCTCTGAGATCAGGGAAGGTGAAGAGGAGATTTAATAGAGGTGTTCAAAATGAGGAAGGATTTGTGACAGTGTCGATGGGGAGAAACTGTTTCCCAAGAGCAGGAGGGTTTGTAACCAGAGGACACAGAGATTTAAGATATTTGACAACAGAACCCAAGGGGGTGATGAGGAGAATGGTTTTTACACAGTGATGTGATCTGGAATTCACACTGACAGGCTGCTGGAAGCAGATTTCACAGTAACTTTCAAAGGGAATTGGATAAACACTTGCAGAGGGTAAATTGGCAGAGTTATGGTGAATGGGGTTAATTGGACAGTTCACTCATCTTTGTGACAGTCTGAATTTTCCTCTAACTGATGTTTTAACATTTGATCTTTTCAATCACAGTGACTGAAAGAGAAGATTAAAACTTTAATTCTGATGAGCTGTCAGATTCATTTCCTGTGTGACTGTAACTCGGGAACTCAGTTCCTCTAACAGATGTACCTCAGATATCAGAAATCTCTGGAGTTCCCCATGTCCTCATTGCTGTCCCCTTGGGTATAACAGCTCTCAGTCAGGTGGAGTCAGTCACACGTGTCTCTGTCATGTTTCCATTCCTATTTTATCACACACCTCCCAGTGACACCACAACACAGAAACCTCAACATATCATTGCTTCCTTACACCTTGTCCTCCTATTACAATTGGAGGTTTATTGGGCCTCTTGTCTCCATTAACATCAGCTTACCTGCCGTTGAAATGACCTCAGAGACACTGGAACCAGACTCTGTTTATTATACCAGACTCCATTCAGCCCAGGACCTGCAGTGGCAACATACACCAGAATTGGAATAAAAGGTAGGTTATTGTCTAATAAAGAGGGCAGCACGGTGGCACAGCGCTTAGCACTGCTGCCTCACGGTGCCAAGATCCCGGGTTCGATCCCAGCCCCGGGTCACTGTCCGTGTGGAGTTTGCGCATTCTCCCTGTGTCTGCGTGGGTCTCACTCCCACAACCCAAAGATGTGCGGGTAGGTGGATTGAGCATGCTAAATTGCCCCTTAATTGGGAAAAATGAATTGGGTATTCTAAATTTATTTTTTTTAAAGGTTATGATCTAATAGTGACAGAGTAACACACACCAGAAGTGGATTATATTATGTTGTCAACAAACCATGACTAACTCACTATTATATGAAAACCAAACTTTAGTTATGGTTCTCTAGATACTGACGGTATTATCAGTACATTGGATCCAATGATATGTTCACTTACACTGCAGCCTGACTTGTTATGGGAACAGACACTGTGTTTGTTACTCTCAAAGTGAGTGAATCCTTTGCTATTTCTCCTCTGGGCCCCATCTCCACTATTATTGTCTGAGGCCCTGTGGTGCCATATGATAAGGGCAGATAATTATAACTTTTTTATTTTGTTTTTTGAGTTTTGTGAGTGATGACCTGCTGCGTTTATCTACACACAGCAGGAGGATATTCTGCATCCGCCACTTAGTCTGGCGTGATACACGGTGTGAAAACTAAGTAAAGGAACAAAAATTAACTGATGGACAAAACAAAGGGGGCTGCTTCCAAACAACGAATGGAGCACAGCCCGAAAGGAACTGGAAAGGAAACGGAAACTTAACAAAACCCATCAAATCAAAGTGTGAAAATCAGGGTCTATAAGGCAGCCCAACCCCTGCGGCTCCCACTGAGCACGGAAGGCCTCGAGTGTGCCCGTGGACACCGCATGCTCCAGGGACACCCTGCAGCTCCCACCAAGCCCGGAAGGCCTTGAGTGTGCCCGTGGACACCGCATGCTCCAGGGACACCCTGCAGCTCCCACCAAGCCCGGAAGGCCTTGAGTGTGCCCGTGGACACCGCACGCTCCAGGGATACCCGGCCGTGAATAAGGCTGCGAAGAGGGGCAGACAGTCAGGTCGGATGACCCCCCTTGGTCGCCCGCTGCTTGGACCTATTAATGGCAAGTTTGGCCAGGCCCAGTTCACAAGGACGTCCTCCGCCTTTCCCGCCTCCCTCGCACCGGATGTCCGTAGATCAGGAGCGTGGGGCTGAAGGGCAAACAAAATTCCAACAAGAACATTGTCAGGAAAGCAAAAAGGGAGTGCAGCCGAGGATAGACAACATACACGTGCTCCACAGTCTCCACCAGGCTGCAAAAGTGGCAGGTCTCTGGGGAGGCCGTGTGGTGATTTAACTTTACTTAGTTTTCACACCAGTTATCACGCCAGACTAAGTCCGGATGCAGGATATACTCCACTTGAACGGCACTGCCCTGTGCAACACCCTCCACCCCAGGTCCCCAAGTTTTATGGCGGGCGTCTGTAGAGGGACCTCCAGCGCCGGACGACAACGAGGCACGCCAAGGCGTGTCCAGATGGCAGGCGAGGGCAAGGAGGTGGAAAGTGTGCAATTGCAGGCCGGACAGGAAACCCCTCCGCACGGTGCGAAAAGGAGGGTATTTTCACAAGACAGCCGGGGTTGTGGGGCACCGGCGCCAGGCCCGGTTCCGGGGCCTGGGACATGTGTGGAATTCCGTCCAAGCTGGCATCCACCCAGACGGGATGCCACCGCACAACAGCGCCGACTCGAGTCCAAGTGTGCCCACAGGGCCGAGCACGACTGATTTTAGGCCTTGGATGGCTTTGGCCGCACGCTGGACGGACACTGCTCCGTGCTCGGCAAGCTCGTAGGGCGTTATCCAGCCCACTCCTCCACCACCCAGCACGTCACCGATCCTGGTCACCCCGGCATCCACAGCCCTCCGCTCTGCCAGCCACTGGAATGGATATTGGCGGAGCTGCGGATTCCTGAGCAGCGGCTCCCTTACGATAGCCACTACGCCTAACGGGGGAGAGCTATGGTGCACGGCGACCATGTTCCAGACTTTGAGAAGGTCCTCGTACAAGACGGGCAGTGCCAATAAAGAACTCCGAAGACCTTGCTGGTCAATGAACAGGAGCTGCACAACGCAGTTCAGGCCATACACCTGGCAGAAAAAATACGTCTCCAGGGCACACCATCGTGGAGAAGGCTCAACGCACAGGTAACGCTGCAGACTCTGAAGGCGGAAAGTCACTCCCCGAGTGCGACGGTAGACCAGCGCCTGACCGCCCTCCGCAATCAGGAGGTTCAAGACCTCCGCAGCGACCCAGTGCAATCCATTGTCCCAGAAGTACAGAATCAGAGTTCTCTGGATATGTGTGACAAAGTCAGGGGGAGGAGTCAAAGTGACCAGCCGGTACCGCAACATGGAGGCAACCAGCTGGTATATGAAGAGAACTCGACCCTGTAGGACAGCACTCTGAGCAGTTCTGTCCAGCGTCCCATGCGAGTGGTGACCTTGGTCTCCAGCTCCAGCCAGTTCGCCGGCCAGGCTTCCTCTGCCGGGCAAAGATGGACTCCCAAGTAGAGGATGTTGGTCCGGCTCCAGCTGAAGGGCCTGCGTTCCTCTGGGAGGGGGTCCATTTGACATGGACCGACCAGGAGCCCGGAACATTTAGCCCAGTTGATCCTAGCAGAAGACGCAGCGGAGTACACGTCTGGCACTCTCGCAACCTCCACAGGTCACCTGGGTCAGTGAACATGAGGAGCACGTCATCAGCGTCAGCCGAAAGGACCACTGCCACGCCCGGTTTGCGCAGAACCAGCCCCGACAACCTCCTCCGCAGGAGGCGCAGGAAAGGCTCCACGCATAGAGAATAAAGTTGGCCAGACAAGGGGCAGCCCTGATTCACTCCTCTCCCAAAGCGAAGGGGCGCCGTCAGGGACCCGTTAACCTTAATCAGACACTCCGAGGCAGCGTATAGTAATCGGATCCGGGCGACAAAGTGCGTCCCGAACCCGAAAGTTCGCAGAGTCCCGAGCAAATATTCGAACCCACCCTGTTGAACGCCTTCTCCTGGTCAAGAGACAGGAAGGCGCCCGACATACCAGTTCTCTGCTTTGGACTCGAGGAGCAGCCCCAGATTTCTCCAGATGTCCAGGTCCAGCCGCACACAGTCCCGGTAACCATGATGCTTTTCAAAAATGCCCTGAGGGAATGAGGGGAGACTCGGTGCTGGGCATGAGGCTGCCCTCTGCCTCACTGCAGAGAGCATCTAAATCCTCCTCCTCGCCCGTCACTGAGCAGCCTTCCTCCTCCGAGCAGTCACTGCCTGAGCCCGAGCCCCCGTGGCAGGCACCGCGGGCCCATCAACAAGCCCTTGACCCGAGTTGATCCGGGACTGGTTTAGCACAGGGCTAAATAGGTGGCTTTTAAAGCAGACCAAGGCAGGCCAGCAGCACGGTTCAATTCCCATATCAGCCACCCCGAACAGGCTTCATTTGAAGCCTACTTGTGACAAGCAATTTTCATTTCATTTTTTTTCATTTCATGCCCTCTCAGAGCTCATCTTGTCCATGAGACCCAGCTCCTGCTCCATCGACCCTATTCCCACTGAGCTACTGATCAGCCAACTACGCTGTGTCCATGGATATTGCCAACATTTCTCTCTCTTCAGTTACTTTCCCTCTGTCCTTCAAATCTGCCATCATCACCCCCTCCTCAATAAAACAAACCCTTGACCCTGCCATCCTTACAAATTACTGCCCCATCTTCAACCTCCCTCTTCCCTCAAAACACTTTGAACATGTTGTCACCTCCCAAATCCTTGCCCATCTTTCCCAGAACTCCATGTTTGAATCCCTTCAATCAGGTCTCTGCCCTGTCACAGTGAAATACAAGAGACAAACAGAATCTCACCCAGAGAGAAAGACAGACAATCCGGGAGCTTGGATCCAACACGGATGTGTTCATAAGACCAGAAGACAAGGGTAGCAGCACAGTCATTATCGAGAGACAATACCTGTTGGAGACAGGCAGACAACTAAACAGCATGAATCACAACACCAAGCTACCGAGACCCGCCCGCCACTGAGCAGCCTTCCTCCTCCGAGCAGTCACCGCCTGAGCCCAAGCCCCCTGCTACAGAGTGTGGCGGGCGCCGCGGGCCCATCGACTAGCCCTTGGCTCAAGTTGATCCGGGGCTGGTTTAGCACAGGGCTAAATAGCTAGTTTTTAAAGCAGACCAAGGCAGGCCAGCAGCAATTCCCGGTTCAATTCCCATACCAGCCTCCCCGAACAGGCGTCGGAATGTGGCGACTAGGGGCTTTTCATAGTAACTTTATTTGAAGCCTACTTGTGACAATAAGCCATTTTCATTTCATCCCACCCCCAGGATCGTCCTCAGGTGGGTTCCCTGCAGGGTCCCCCCACGATTCAGGGTCCGTGGATAGCGGCGGCTCCAAACCTGCCTCCGCCTTCGATGCCGGGCCCTCGGAGAGACCCCGGAAGACCACCGGGAATAGGTCCGGAATGGAACTTGGCATCATCTGCTTGGGTGTTATGAGCGGGGAGCCTTCCTCGCCGAGGCCCGCCCATGAGCCGAATATATGAGGACACTAGTGGCTGCCGCCAGCCCCCGGCGACGAACAAAAGGAGGTGACCGGGGAGCAAAACTGTACCGGGCGGAACGAGCCCTCGGTGGGGGGGGGGGGGGGGGGTCATGTCTCCGCCCGGCCCCAGGCCTCCCTGCTCGGGGGATGGCAGAATGGGCACCTCGGTGGCCTTGGAGACCGTCTTGACCTTTTTAACGGGGCTGGGCCTCAGGGTGCTGGGAATAAACACAGGAGACACCCAACCCCGCTCGCCTGGGGAGGGGTAGCCAGATCCACCAACTCCTCCAGCCCGGACAGGTGGTGCTTGCGGGGGGCAGGCTCACCTTGCTGCGGGGCCTCCACTGCTGGAGGGCCCTCAGCAGCGTCCCACCCGTCCGCATCGCCCAGGTCCTGGGATAGTGGTGAGGTTGGAACAGCCTCCAGCTCGGGGCCGTACACAGTGCCCCACCGCCCTCCGGAGCCCGTGTGGAGGTCTCTCCAGGCACCTCAGGTTGTTGCGAGGCGGCGACGGTGTCCCGAGGTGAGGTTGCGGCCTCTGAGTTGGTTGGGACGGGGTCAGTACCCGCGATGGGGGCCAAGGTGTGGACGGGTCCGGTCCGACCGCTGTGCCGTCTTCCGTTTGGTGTTTTTAGGCTGCCTCTGGTCTAGCGGAGGCTCCCTCACCCCCCCCCCCCCCTCGCCCCCCGCCAGCAGCCGTGGTGTTGCCAAGGGCCGGCTGCTGGGCAGACGAAGAGGTGGCAGAGGAGAGGGGCGGCAGTGCCAGCCGTGGCCGCCCTGGAGGTGGTGTTGGTGGTGGCCGTTAGGGTGGGGCAGTTCCGGCGAATATGCCTCAGCCCTCCTCTGTGATCTCCTCCCGGGTCAGGTGGACAAAAATCTGATTCCAGGAGTAGACATGGTGGAGGGAAGGGTCCCGCAGGCCGAGTGTCAATGACGCCACCCCGGACCTGACCTCCCCCAGTAGGTTGAGTTGGGGAGGAGGAGCTCGGTGGGGAGGTAGGGCGGGACGTTTGAAAGAACTACACATTCGGCGGTGGCCTCCAGCAGGTCCACCGCCACGTGTGGCCCGCTCACCGTGAGCCCCCTTTCCAGCACGTGGTGGACCGTCTGCTTGACCCACAGGAAAAACACGACCTTGCCGTACATCCTGGAGGCGGCTACGATGGCCGAGAGGCCAAAGAGCCCGGCCATCGCACGAGCGCCCACCTCGATGGTCATGGTGGGGTTGGGCATAACATTTGACCCCAAGTTGCCCTATTCGTAGGCAGAAAGGTGAGGGGGCCGCGGAGGGTCGAGAGGCTCCCGTCCCTGCATAGGTTCTAGGCTGCCCTGCGTTCGGCAGAGTGGAGGATGCCCCTGGGGTATTGGCCATGCCCACCCCTGGTACGGTCAGGCTGTGTATCTAAGAGCAGAGTAGGAGGGAAACCGTGGGGGGAGGGGTGATGGACGTGGCACCACAACAGCAGGTGCCACAAGGGAAGGTGCTGCAGGGCAACAGCAGAGCGGGGCAGCGTTCTTCAGCCCTGGAGGGGCCTAAAACAATATCCCAGGCTGCCCCACACCCACCACAGGTGGTGAAATGCAGGCGGACGGCGGTCTTCAGCCCTGTGGGTCGCAAAACAAAGCCCTTGGTCTTCACAAAAGCCCCAGGTGGTTCCACTCCCATCCCGGGCAGAGGAGCAGGAGGACAGAGGGCAGGGTCTGCATTCCCAGGTGGTCCCACTCCCACCTCAGGTAGAGGGGCGGGAGGTCAGAGGGCAGGGTCTGCAGTCCCAGGTGGCCCCACCTCAGGTAGAGGGGCGGGAGGACAGAGGGCAGCAGGGAGGGGGAGGGGCTGAGACAGGAACAATCAGCCAGTCAGCCTGAGCCTGTGGCCGCTCTCACCATCTGTCACGATGTGGAGATGCCGGCGTTGGACTGGGGTGAGCACAGTAAGAAGTCTTACAACACCAGGTTAAAGTCCAACAGGTTTGTTTCAAACACGAGCTTTCGGAGCACGGCTCCTTCTTCAGGTGAATGGAAAGGCTTGTTCCAGAAATGTTTATATAGACACAGTCAGAGATGCCCCGGAATGCGAGCACCTGCAGGCAATCAAATCATCAAAGATGCAGAGAGAGAGGTAACTCCAGGTTAAAGAGGTGTGAATTGTCCCAAGCCAGTTCAGTCGGTAGGCCTCTGCAAGTCCAGGCTTGTTGATGGGGGCCGAATGTAATGCGACATGAATCCCAGATCCCGGTTGAGTCCGCATTCATGCGTGCGGAACTTAGCTATAAGTTTTTGCTCAGCAATTTTGCGTTGTCGCGTCTCCTGAAGGCCTCCTTGTAGAATGCTGACCCGGAGATCAGAGGCTGAATGTCCTTGACTGCTGAAGTGTTCCCCAACTGGAAGGGAACAGTCCTGCCTGTTGATAGTCGCACGATGCCCGTTTATTCGTTGTCGCAGTGTCTGCATGGTCTCGCCAATGTACCACGCTTCGGGACATCCTTTCCTGCAGCGTATGAGGTAGACTACATTGGTCGAGTCGCACGAGTATGCGCCGCGTACCTGGTGGGTGGTGTTTCCACGTGTAATGGTGGTGTCCATGTCGATGATCTGGCATGTCTTGCAGAGATTACCCTGGCAGGGTTTTGTGGTGTTGTGGTTGCTGTTCTGAAGGCTGGGTAATTTGCTGCAAACAATAGTTTGTTTGAGGTTGCGCGGTTGTTTGAAGGCCAGTAGTGGGGGTGTGGGGATGACCTTGGCAAGATGTCCATCCTCGCTGATGATGTGTTGGAGGCTGCGAAGAAGATGTCGTAGTTTCTCCGCCCCAGGAAAGTACTGGACGACGAAGGGTACTCTGTCAGTGGTGTCCCGTGTTTGTCTTCTGAGGAGGTCGGTGCGGTTTTTTGCTGTGGCGCGGTGGAACTGTCGATCAATGAGTCGAGCGCCATATCCCGTTCGTACGAGGGCATCTTTCAGCATCTGTAGGTGTCTGTTGCGCTCCTCCTTGTCTGAGCAGATCCTGTGTATACGGAGGGCTTGTCCATAGGGGATGGCTTCTTTAATGTGTTTCGGGTGAAAGCTGGAGAAGTGGAGCATCGTGAGATTATCTGTGGGCTTGCGGTAAAGCGAGGTGCTGAGGTGACCGTCCTTGATGGAGACGAGTGTGTCCAAGAATGGAACTGAATTTGGAGAATAGTCCATGGTGAGTTTGATGGTGGGATGGAACTTATTGATGTCATCGTGTAGTCGTTTCAGTGATGTCTCGCCGTGGGTCCAAAGGAAAAAAATGTCATCGATGTATCTGGTGTATAGCATCGGTTGAAAGTCCTGTGTGGTGAGGAAGTCCTGTTCAAACTTGTGCATGAAGATGTTGGCATATTGAGGTGCAAATTTGGTCCCCATGGCTGTTCCGTGCGTCTGGATGAAGAATTTGTTGTCGAAGGTGAAGACGTTGTGGTCTAGAATGAAACGGATGAGTTGCAGAATTGCGTCTGGAGATTGGCAGTTGTCGGTGTTGAGGACTGAGGCTGTTGCAGCAATGCCGTCGTCATGGGGGATGCTGGTGTAGAGTGCCGAGACATCCATTGTGACGAGGAATGTTCCTGGTTCAGGAACATGTCGAAGGTGAAGACAACGTCTTCACCTTCGACAACAAATTCTTCATCTGTTCCGTGCGTCTGGATGAAGAATTTGTTGTCGAAGGTGAAGACGTTGTCTTCACCTTCGACATGTTCCTGAACCAGGAACATTCCTCGTCACAATGGATGTCTCGGCACTCTACACCAGCATCCCCCATGACGACGGCATTGCTGCAACAGCCTCAGTCCTCAACACCGACAACTGCCAATCTCCAGACGCAAATCTGCAACTCATCCGTTTCATTCTAGACCACAACGTCTTCACCTTCGACAACAAATTCTTCATCCAGACGCACGGAACAGCCATGGGGACCAAATTTGCACCTCAATATGCCAACATCTTCATGCACAAGTTTGAACAGGACTTCCTCACCACACAGGACTTTCAACCGATGCTATACACCAGATACATCGATGACATTTTTTTCCTTTGGACCCACGGCGAGACATCACTGAAACGACTACACGATGACATCAATAAGTTCCATCCCACCATCAAACTCACCATGGACTATTCTCCAAATTCAGTTCCATTCTTGGACACACTCGTCTCCATCAAGGACGGTCACCTCAGCACCTCGCTTTACCGCAAGCCCACAGATAATCTCACGATGCTCCACTTCTCCAGCTTTCACCCGAAACACATTAAAGAAGCCATCCCCTATGGACAAGCCCTCCGTATACACAGGATCTGCTCAGACAAGGAGGAGCGCAACAGACACCTACAGATGCTGAAAGATGCCCTCGTACGAACGGGATATGGCGCTCGACTCATTGATCGACAGTTCCACCGCGCCACAGCAAAAAACCGCACCGACCTCCTCAGAAGACAAACACGGGACACCACTGACAGAGTACCCTTCGTCGTCCAGTACTTTCCTGGGGCGGAGAAACTACGACATCTTCTTCGCAGCCTCCAACACATCATCAGCGAGGATGGACATCTTGCCAAGGTCATCCCCACACCCCCACTACTGGCCTTCAAACAACCGCGCAACCTCAAACAAACCATTGTTTGCAGCAAATTACCCAGCCTTCAGAACAGCAACCACAACACCACAAAACCCTGCCAGGGTAATCTCTGCAAGACATGCCAGATCATCGACATGGACACCACCATTACACGTGGAAACACCACCCACCAGGTACGCGGCGCATACTCGTGCGACTCGACCAATGTAGTCTACCTCATACGCTGCAGGAAAGGATGTCCCGAAGCGTGGTACATTGGCGAGACCATGCAGACACTGCGACAACGAATAAACGGGCATCGTGCGACTATCAACAGGCAGGACTGTTCCCTTCCAGTTGGGGAACACTTCAGCAGTCAAGGACATTCAGCCTCTGATCTCCGGGTCAGCATTCTACAAGGAGGCCTTCAGGAGACGCGACAACGCAAAATTGCTGAGCAAAAACTTATAGCTAAGTTCCGCACGCATGAATGCGGACTCAACCGGGATCTGGGATTCATGTCGCATTACATTCGGCCCCCACCAACAAGCCTGGACTTGCAGAGGCCTACCGACTGAACTGGCTTGGGACAATTCACACCTCTTTAACCTGGAGTTACCTCTCTCTCTGCATCTTTGATGATTTGATTGCCTGCAGGTGCTCGCATTCCGGGGCATCTCTGACTGTGTCTATATAAACATTTCTGGAACAAGCCTTTCCATTCACCTGAGGAAGGAGCAGTGCTCCGAAAGCTCGTGTTTGAAACAAACCTGTTGGACTTTAACCTGGTGTTGTAAGACTTCTTACTGTGCTCACCATCTGTCACCGTCACAATGCCCGGGTGATTGACGGCAGCTCCGGACCAATAGAAAGCGGAGGCGGGACGTGAGGATCGAGTGAGGGCGGCTGGTCCTCCAACCAATCGGAGTGAATGAGGGGCGGGGTCAGGCTGTGATTGAAGCATGCGCAGTGTGGATAATGGCGATGCTGAATGGGGTCTTTTTCAGATCCGGAATTGGTGAGAGACATTTAACAATATGGAGGGAGCGAGAGATGGCGGGGGTGGGCGGAAACGTTGTGTAAAGCTGTTGTGAGGCGTAAACGTCGGAAAAGAGTTTACTGCACCCAGTTTGTACCGAGCGGAACTGCAGCTCCTCATGTTGGGCTCGGGTTAACGGGCGCCATCTTTATTGGAATGTGGCAGGAAAGGCTTCCCCAGGACAATCCACCTTTCTCTTTTTTTTTTTTTTTTTTATAAATGTTTTTATTCAGTTTTCATATTTTATATTGAACAAATTACAAATTGTTAGGAGAAAAAAAACAACAAACAAACACGCAAAAATTAACATACATATTTACAGGTAAGCATCTTCGTAGTAGTAACTGTGCCCGCCCCCCCCCCCCCCCCCCAACATGTTTATTTAGTTTGGTTTTGGGCCTTAGCTAGCCATCGAACCCCCGTACCGAACCTGTAGCCCCTCCCGCTACCTTCCCCCGACTATTCTTCCTCTTGTACATTGGCCACAAATAGGTCCCGGAACAGTTGCATGAATGGCTCCCACGTTCTGTGGAAGCCGTCGTCCGACCCTCGGATGGCAAATTTGATTTTCTCCATTTGGAGAGATTCCGAGAGGTCGGACAGCCAATCCGCAGCTCTGGGCGGTGCTGCTGACCGCCAGCCAAACAGGATTCTACGGCGGGCGATCAGGGAGGCAAAGGCAAGGGCGTCCGCCCTCCTCCCCAGGAATAGATCTGGCTGTTCTGAAACCCCGAAGACCGCCACTATCGGGCATGGCTCCACCCTCACTCCCACCACTTTGGACATAACCTCGAAGAAGGCTGTCCAGTACTCCACGAGTCTGGGGCAAGACCAGAACATGTGGGCGTGGTTGGCCGGGCCTCTTTGGCACCGTTCACATCTGTCTTCCACCTCCGGGAAGAACCTACTCATACGGGTTCTTGTTAAGTGGGCTCTATGTACCACTTTTAGTTGCGTCAGGCTGAGCCTTGCGCACGTGGAGGTGGAGTTGACCCTATGCAGTGCTTCGCTCCAGAGTCCCCACCCTATCTCCATCCCCAGGTCGTCCTCCCATTTCCTTCTTGTTGCGTCCAGTACGGTGTCGTCCCTATCTACCAGTCGGTCATACATGTCACTACAGTTCCCTTTCTCTAGGATACTTGCGTCCAGTAGGTCTTCCAGTAGTGTCTGTCGTGGCGGTTGTGGGTACGTCCTTGTCTCCTTTCGTAGGAAGTTTTTGAGCTGCAGGTACCGTAGCTCGTTCCCCCCAGCTAGCTGAAACTTCTCTGTCAGTTCGTCCAGTGTTGCGATCCTGTCGTCCGTGTATAGGTCCCTGACTGTCAGTGTCCCCCCGTCCTGCCTCCACCTTTTGAAGGTGGCGTCAGTCAGTGCTGGTGTGAACCTATGGTTGTTGCAGATGGGAGCCCTGTTCGACATTTTGGTCAGGCCAAGTTGCTGCCGCAGTTGGTTCCAGGATTGGAGGGTGGCTGTCACCACTGGGCTGCTGGAGTGTTTTTTGGGTGGGGATGGGAGTGCTGCCGTGGCGAGGGCCCGGAGGGAGGTTCCCATGCAGGAGGCCTCCTCCGCACGCACCCACTCAGCCTCTGGCTCCTGGATCCATCCCCTTACTCGCTCGGCTGTTGCTGCCCAGTGGTAGAATTGTAGATTCGGGAGGGCTAGCCCTCCCCTGGTTTTTGTTTTTTGTAAGACCTTCTTTGGGATCCTAGCATTTTTACCCCCCCATACGAACGCCATGATGAGTTTGTCCAGCGCTTTGAAAAAGGCCTTGGGGATGTAGATCGGAATGGATCTAAACAGGAAGAGGAACCTGGGCAGTACGTTCATTTTGATCGTCTGAACTCTCCCCGCGAGGGAGAGCGGGAGTGTGTTCCATCTTTGCAGGTCCTTTTTAACTTCCTCCGTCAGGCTGGTGAGGTTCCATTTGTGGATCCCTTTCCAGTCATGGGCTATTTGGATCCCCAGGTAGCGGAATTTATGTCGGGCTTGATTGAACGGCAGCCCCTTTAGTGCTGCCCCCCCCCCCCCTTGCGGGTGTACTGGGAAGATCTCACTTTTGCTCATGTTGAGTTTGTAGCCCGAGAAGGCTCCAAACTCTTTCAGGAGCGCGATGATTCCGTCCATGCTGCTTTGTGGGTCCGAGATATAGAGGAGCAGATCATCCGCATAGAGTGAGACTCTGTGCTCTCTACCTCCCCTTCGGATCCCCCTCCAATTTTTTGCTGCCCTGAGCGCGATTGCTAGCGGTTCAATTGCTAGTGCGAACAGCAGCGGGGACAGTGGGCATCCTTGTCTGGTGCCCCTGTGCAGCTGGAAGTATTGGGAGTTGGTATTGTTGGTCTGTACACTCGCCATGGGTGCGTTGTACAGGAGCTTTACCCAAGCGGTGAACCCTGTTCCAAGCCCGAACCGCTCCAGTACCTCTATGAGGTATTTCCACTCGACTCTGTCGAAGGCCTTTTCTGCGTCCAGGGAGACGATCACCTCTTGTGTTCTCTCCCCGGAGGGGGTCATTATCACGTTCAGCAGGCGCCTGATGTTCGCGGTAAGCTGTCTACCTTTGACAAAGCCCGTCTGGTCCTCTGTGACCACCTCAGGTACACAGTCTTCTAGCCTCTTGGCTAGGATTTTGGCCAGTATTTTGGCGTCTGCATTCAGCAGAGATATGGGTCTGTATGACCCACATTCCGTTGGGTCTTTGTCTTTCTTAGGTATCAGCGAGATTGAGGCCTGTGCTAACGTGGGTGGCAATGTGCCCCTAGCTAGCGAGTCTGTGAACATCTCCCGCAGGTGCGGGGCCAGCGCTGTCGCAAATTTTTTGTAGAAGTCCGCCGGGAATCCGTCCGGTCCCGGCGCCTTCCCCGCCTGCATGGAGCTAATGCTGTCCATGATCTCTCCCAGTGCTAGTGGTGCTTCCAGATCCCGTTTTCTGCCCTCTCCCACAACTGGTATGTCCAGTCCGTCAAGAAACCGGTTCATCCCAGCCTTCCCCGTTGGGGGCTCTGAGGTGTACAGCTCTTGGTAGAAGGCCTTGAAGGTTTTGTTAATCCTCTCTGGTTCTGTTTCCAACGTGCCTCTGGTATCTCTGATTTGCGCAATTTCTCTGCTGGCTGCCTGCTCAATCCACCTTTCTCAACAAGACCTCTTCACACCTGACTCACTCAATCCCAAATCTACACACATTGAATTTAGTGCTGTTGCAACCATCTCGTTAATGTACATATGGTTATTCGATGCCCATTTGGTGCAAAGTACATTACTGCTGATCTGGTAACCATTTTGTAACAAAAATATTGACCGCCAGAATTCTAACAAATTTGAGAGATCGTCAAATTATCTTTATAAAGCTGTTGTCACTGTTTGAAAACCTAGCACTGACTACCTTAAAACCTCAGTTTCAACAGGGTAGCAAGTACTTGGTACACTACTATTAACTCCCATTCATATCATACTAGCCTTACTAGCATGTGCATTTCTCATCTTTGTCGGGGCGATGTTTCAATGAGTGGGAGGGGCTTGTTCCCCATTGTTCAGAATGGAGACAACTTGTCCATCAAACTGGATTAGTCTTTCAGTCCCAATGTCTTATTGATGATGCAAAGTGGTGGCAGAGACAGAAAGAAAAGGAAGCCAATCCTGCTCTCCGGATTTCACTGTCTTATTAGACATCCTGTCCCATGTGTCCAAAACTCTGCGGCTTTGTTCAGCCACATGAAGACCCAGGGCAGAAACTCACAATCATGAGTCAACATCACCCTCAAATCAGGGGACTGCTGATGACAAGATGGTCAGTGTGCAGCGGGAGGGGGGGGGGGGGGGGGGGGGGGGGGGGGGGGCATGAGCGGTTATCCTGGACCAGGGAGCAGGAGGAGAGAATGTTGTGAATTTCTACCCTGGACTGACAGTGAGTAATTTTGGAAACCCTTTTACAGGGGGTTAGTAGGGGAGGATTTACACACAGCAAATTCAAACCAAGAGAAATGTTTATCTTTCCTGAATTTTATTTCTGGACTGACAGTGATGCCTTTGTAACCATCTTTCACAGGAACTTAGAAAGTAATTCGCAGACAGGAAACTCACAACCAATCCTCACACCCAATTCTGACAGCACCATTCGAGTTATCAGGACCTGGAGATTATCGACCTTTGTTTGTCAGCATTGAGTTCCATATCATTATCATTCACTCTGTAAAATTTCTTCCTCATATCCTCCCTGTAGATCTTGCTCACAATCTTAAATCTGTGTCCCATAATTCTTTTACAATCTACTGATGGGAACAGATTTATTTATCTTTTTTCCAGGTTCGCTGTTGTCGTTTCCGGTGCCTGGGTCATGCCAGATGGTCCGTCCGGATTCCACTCCGTTATTGTGTATTTATAGCGGTTGAATGGGCTTGGACCAGTCCATTTCCAAATCCAGTACACAAGGTGAAGTCTCCGCCAAGCATTGATTGATGTGTATCCAGGTCTGGGATGGATACCAACAATTTTTTTTACAAATGCCACATCGTCCCAGTTAGGGGCTTAGCCATTCACCAACACCACCAATGTACCTGCCAATGACCCACTGACCACCACGTATCTCCCATTAGTGTCCACAATGATACTCGTGACCTGTTTATTGATTAGAATTGCAGCATATCGAGCCCTTCGTCAAAGCCCGAGTGAAACACTTGGCTCACCGCTCCGCAGTCTGGTCTGATCTCTAACCCGCAATGAGTCTCCTGCAAGAACACCACACCAGCATTTTGATTCTTTAGGTGAGCGAAAACCCTTGACCTTCACTGGTCCACCCAATCCCCTGGCGTTCCAGGTGAGCAGCTGAATCAAGGGTCTCTGCACCAGCCCCCGTCACGGAATCAGCCATTTCCACATTGAGGGATTATCCAGCAAATCTTCAAAAAGTACGGGCCAAGGGTCCACCCAAGATGGCCACCACGCGCACACATCTTCAGAGTAAAACAAAAACAGTTTTATAGTCATCATCAGCAAACTAACCCCCTCCCCCATTTTTCACCAACGCCTCATCTGGACACTAAAATTGAATCCAACGTTCCCCCGGGGCTCCGGCCCAGATGCTGAGCTTGTTGAACCAGCTAAAACTGGTTCACCAGCTGCAGCCCCCCCCCCCCCCCCCCCCCCCCCAACATCTCACTCCCATTCACCAGCTGACTGCTGACAGGGCAGTTCCTCTCAGGACAACAAGAAAATAAAAACAACGATATTGCCTACTTCGAGGATAAAACAGACTTCAGAATGCAGTCTCTAACTAGACTCAATTTCCAACGGGTGCCATCGCCCCCCTCCCCCCTTGTCCAATACAGATAACTGGACCCCAGTCCATGCTTTACAATAAAGGTATTCGCCTCCTCCAGTGTCTCGAAATGGAAGGCTTTCGACACATTTGTAACCCGCAGCTTTGCCGGGTGTACCACCCCAATCAAACTCCTTTCTTATATAGAGCAGCCTGAACCTTATTAAAGGCTGCTCACTTCCTCACCAGCTCGGCTCCCACATCCTGGTAAATCCTCACTCAGATAACTGAGAGAATCCCTTCCCACACTCAGAACAGGTGAATGGTCTGTCGCCGGTGTGACTGCGGTGATGAGTTCCCAGCTCACATGGGGACTTGAATCCCTTCCCACAGTCCCCACATGTAAAATGAAATGAAAATCGCTTATTGTCACAAGTAGGCTTCAAATGAAGTTACTGTGAAAAGCCCCTAGTCGCCACATTCTGGCGCCTGTTCGGGGAGGCTGGTACGGGAATTGAACCACGCTGCTGGCCTGCCCTGTGCTAAACCAGTTCCTATTTCCACGGTTTCAGCATGCTGCTGGTGTCCTTGTGCCTGTCCACATTTGACGATCAATTGAATAATAAACTTTATTAGTGTCGAAAATAGGCTTTTAACACTGCAATGGTTACTGAGAAAATCCCTTAGTCGCCGCACTTCGGCGCCTACTCGGGTACTCAGAGGGAGAATTCAGAATGTCCAAATCACCAAACAGCAAGTTTTTTGGGACTTGTGGGAGGAAACAGGAAAACCCGGAGGAAACCCACACAGACACGGGGAGAAAGTTCAGAGTGCACACAGGCAGTGACCCAGCCGGGAATCAAACCCAGGTCCCTGGAGCTGTGAATCGACATTGCTACCCACTGTGCTATCGTGGTGTCCTTGTCTCCACAGAAGCATGAGTAGGGTCTCTCCCCGCTCTGAATGGTGTGTAGTACCGATGACAACTCTGGATTCAGGCGGTAGGGTGGGATCCTCAACCGGTCAAATTTGATCGGGTGAGGCATGAGGGAGGGATGGAGCCGGCGGATGGGTCAGGAGGCTTCATAAACACTCCGTGTAGCCCGAAGCTCCGAATACGAAGCTAGGATACAGCAGTTGAACCGGCGAAAGCTGCTCGGGCTTTTCCCCGAGACAGGTCCGAATGGACAAAGTGATTGGCGGGGTGCATGCGGAGGGAGTGCGAACCCCGATTTGCTCCGCCTCCCATTCACTCTGATTGGCTGGAGGACCAGCCGTTCTTGTTTGGTCTTCCAGGCCCGTCCCCTCTTTCTATTGGTCCGAACCCGCCGTCAATCAGTCCCCGGGCATTGTGAGCTGGAGCAAACCCTTCACCATCATTGTCAGCTCCCTGGTTTGCAGCTGCAGAGCTTCTCCCTCCCTCCCGGGAACAGGCCCAGGTTAACGGGCACCATCCTGCTTCACACACTGGAGGGTGGTTCACATCACAGGATGGGGGAGGGGGGATAATAAATAAGAGCTCACACTTTGCACTCAAATCAATGAAGACTCTGATCTGTGGGAAGGAAGGAAACCCTGGCAGGTGGGCGGGGAGGATTCACAAACACCCGCTGGAGGCCCCAAACTCCCAATTAAGACCCATTGATTTTATTGTCAGTCTGCAGACAGGAGCTGGAGAACTGAACCCAGGCAGAGGGAGGGAGAAAACTGGGAGTGGAGGAAAGAAATGGTGCAGATGGTGAGATGGGTTTGGATTTCAGCCCAGGGAGGAGGGAGAGTGTGTGGGACGGGGATTTACAGCTTTGGGGGAACAAGAGAGGAAAAAATGTTCCAGAGAAACTAGAATTGCCTGTTCAGCATTTCTATCCTGGACTGACAGTGATGGCTTTTGTAAACTCCTTTTACAGTGGGTTAGAAATGGAGAATTTGCACACAACAAACTGAACCCAACAGAAAGGTTTGTCTCCTTGTGAATTCTACCCTGCATTGACAGTGATAACTTTTGTGACATGAGAGATTACAGCTCTCAGGAAAGATTAAATGGAGGGGGGGCGATGTGAGAGAGTGGTCATGGTTTAGCACACTGGGCTAAATCGTTGGCTTTGAAAGCAGTAAAGGCAGGCCAGCAGCACGGTTCAATTCCCGTACCAACCTCCCGAACAGCTGCCTAGGGGCTTTTCACAGTAACTTCATTTGAAGCCTACTTGTGACAATAAGCGATTTTTCATTTAATTTCATTTCAATAAACAACAAGTCATAAATACAAGGTAGTTACGAATAGATCCAAGGGGACAATACGGAAAAAATTATTTATCACAGGTTCAGAATGTGCAACTCATTACTATGGAAAGGAGTTGAGGAAAGTGCTGAGATGTTTTCAAAAGGAAACGGAACAAGCACATGAGAGAAAATGGAATCGAAAATCAGCTGAAAGGCTGATATTTGATAGGTGGGACAGTCAGAGATGTGTGCCGAGTATTGACAGCAGGGGCTGGTTTAGCTCACTGGGCTAATTCCATGGCTTTCAAAGCAGACCAAGCAGGCCAGCAGCACGGTTCAAATCCCGTACCAGCTTCGCCGGAAAGGTGACGGAATGTGGCGACTCGGGGCTTTTCACAGTAACTTCATTGAAGCCTACTCGTGCCAATAAGCGATTTTAATTTCATTTTGTTTTCATTTCAGCAGAATCTGTGACAGAATGGCTTGTTTGTGTCTTATATATTCACAATATTTCAATGTAATCTCCTTTTACAGAAACATCATGACGAGATCTGACAGAGTCACTTGATTCATCAGGACCGGCCTTTCAACGTAGATGGAGAAATGTTTGTCTGTTTTGTCTTTTGGAAAACATTTCAAAAATGACTGATTGAAAAGCACCGAGACACAGACATCTCAGTAATTTTCCACAGTTAGTTGGAACTGAGCTTTAACCAATCACAAAGCATGAAATTATATTGCAGCATTTACATCAGGGAGACACTGTACTCAGGCTTCAACTGATGATCCAAGTTGGAGAGACATAAGGACATTTGCACCAAAGGAATCAAGAAGCAGCAATAGGACATTCAGCCCCGTGAGCCTGTTCCACCATTTAATAACATTACGGCTGATCTGATAGTGACCTCAAATCTGCATCCCACCTACACTAATAACCTGTCGATAACCATGAAGAAACCGTGGAAATGTGGGGACTGTGGGTCGGGATTCAGTTACCCATCTGAATTGGAAACTCATCGACGTATTCACACTGGAGAAAGGCCATTTACCTGCTCTTTGTGTGGGAAGGGATTCACTACGTTATCCAACCTCATCACACACCAACTTGTCCATACTGACCAGAGACCGTTTAAATGTGCTGACTGTGAGAAGAAGTTTAAAAGCAGAACTGATTTACTGATACATCAACGCACTCACACTGGGGAGAGGTCATTCACCTGCTCCGTGTGTGGGAAGGGATTCACTCAGTCATCCGAACTCCTGAAACACCAACTTGTTCATAATGATGAGAGACCTTTTAAATGTGCTGACTGTGAGAAGAGTTTTAAAAGCAGAACTGATTTACTGATACATCAACGCACTCACACTGGGGAATGGCCGTTCACCTGCTCCGTGTGTGGGAAGGGATTTAATGCTTCATCAAACCTCCGGGCTCACCGCCAGGTTCACTCTGACCAGAGACCATTTAAATGTGCTGACTGTGAGAAGAGCTTTAAAAGCAGAAATGATTTACTGTTCCACCAACGCCATCACACTGGGGAGAGGCCATTCACCTGTTCCGTGTGTGGGAAGGGATTCACTCAGTCATCGAACCTCCGGACACACCAACGTGTTCACACTGATAAGAGACCTTTTAAATGTTCTGACTGTGAGAAGAGCTTGAAAAGTAAAAGGTGTATAACGATACATCAACGCACTCACACTGGGGAGAGGCCGTTTACCTGCTCCGTGTGTGGGAAGGGATTCACTGAGTCATCCCAGCTTTTGAAACACCAGCGTGTTCACACTGGGGAGAGACCGTACACTTGCCCCGTGTGTGAGAAGAAATTCACTCAGTCATCCGATCTGACTAGACACCAACTTGTTCACACTGATCAGAAACCTTTTAAATGTTCTGACTGTGAAAAAAGATTTACAAGTAAACAGAATCTGCAGAAACACCAGCGAGTTCACACTGAAACAGAATCATAGAATTTACAGTGCAGAAGGAGAGCATTTGGCCCATCGAGTGCACCGGCCCTTGGAAAGAGCAACTTAAGCCCATATCTCCAACCTAACCCATAACCCCACCTCACCTTTTTGGACACTGAGGGCAATTTAGCATGGCCAATCCATCTAACCTGCTCATCTTTGGTCTGTGGAAACCGGAGCACCCGGAGGAAACCCATACAGACACGTGGAGAACATGCAGACTCCACACAGACAGTGACCGAAGCCAGGAATCAAACCTGGGACCCTGGAGCTGTGAAGCAACCGTGCTAACCACTGTGCTACCGTGTCGCCCATACGTGGGAGCGTGTAGGAGGCAGCTATTTTCTATAGGTAGAAGATAGCTATTTAGCATTAAGCCCCGAGTCTATTAAATACCATTTTAAAACTCACTCATAACCTCAGGTCAATTCAAAACACACATTCAGCATTTCAAAACATAGCTTCAACAGAACACAGAAACTGATGAATTAAAACAGCATTCTTATTCAGCTAACAAATACATTTGCAAGATAACGTGACCAAGGACAGGGCAGGCTCCGTCACAACGGGGCAGGAACCTAAAGGTGCTATTGTCCGCAGCAAGAATCCAGTTCAAGCAGCTTGCGATAAGGAAGCCGAATCGCATTCCATAAGCTCATACAAGAATGCATTTTAGGTTAATGTTGCCTATTAATGAGTGACAACTAACCCTCAAATCAAACTTATTTGATGTTAATCCAAACCAATTAGAATTACATTGGGGTGTAGATAGATGGCTAAAGTCTATGATTTGGTATAACCATGATGGATTTTCGGCCATCTCTCTCTCTTTCCGGAATCAGTCTATACTTTGACTTAAATATTCGCTGTGTCTGTTTTTTTTTTCATATTTCACTTTCTGAGTTTGACTTCTGAAGTTATTGCGAGATGTTTGCCTGAACAAGAAAATCATTTCTGTGATTGTTTGAAAGTTGAATTGTGTACAGATTGCCTCCCTGTGAGTCCTATGCTGCCTGGACTTATTAGTGAATAAGAATTTAAATGACTCTCAATTGTAATCAGTAGAGACAAATGAAGCAGATTCTTATTTGCACCTGAGAAGTTTTAACTTAAATTTCTACTGAGTATTAGTAATCGCAATGTGCTGCTAAAACCGCAGGGTAGATCTAACAACCTGGCGTAGTTCGGCAAAAGGGGAGGAGCTCTGAAAGGAGATCGGACAAAATCGGAGAGGTTCAGGAACCTTCGGGAATAATCGGGGGAGGCCCACGAGGACAGAAGATCCAAGGACAAACGGCTAGACTGGGGTAATAAACATCTTTTTCACCCATTAAAAGTCTTAAAGCCGCATCAATCAGTGCTTCAACCCCTGGAAAGGATATTTTCATAGACTGTGCTAAATCAATCAGGTGCCGGTCGTTGAAACTGAAATAAAAAGGGACTGAAAAAAAAAAATAGTCACGGTAGTGTACACAGATACACAAAGGAAGTTGACCACCAAACAATTAGGTGTAAGGCTGCGTTTATGGTGGACATGAGTCCCAAAATAGATTCAGGACCTTCAAATGGTGGAGAACTACTCCCACAACGTCCAAGTGAGGTAGTGCAGGACCAGATGTTTCTATTGAAGATATATTGGGAGATTTTGGATCATTTCATTCGTAGACAATTTAGACCATGTGAAATCTCAAGAAAAATTGAATCAAAATATGATATCCCCAGAGGACAGTCGTCCCTCGACAATATCAGGAGGGCATTGGGGAAAATACACACGATTGCATGGTGCAGAACGTGCAAAATGGTCCCTGGCAATTATGGGACAAATATGCAGACAGCAAGAAATAACTATTAAAAATAAAAGTGATCCTGAGCTTAAGTCCATTAAAGATCAACTGATTGCAGTTGTTGAGGAATTACGCGATGCAAAATCCAAACTTGAGCATTATCATGAAATTAGAACAGGATTGGAAAACAAATCCTTTAAAGTCCAGCAACTATCTTTTCAAATTGAGGAATTGCAACATAAAGTTCTTGAAATTAAGTCAAAATACCAACAGTTGCCATCAAAAACTGAGTGAATTGAAATAGAAAATTGCAAGTTAATCGAAGAAAGATGTGTTTTAGAAGGAGAAATGAACAATTTAAAAGGACACTGCAAAATCCTGATAGACAGTCATGCAGTTCATAATTTAAACCAAAGCACAGCTCAGATTCAACAAGCAGCTGAACAAACAGTTCAAATTCAGCAAGCAGCCCAATTGGCAATAGCACAGCCGAGATCAAGTGTCAGGACTAAATTAAAATCTAAAATTCATTTGCCAGTTGAATCAGATGAAGATAGTGATGCAACACGTTTTCCTACAATGCAAAATACTAAATTAATTTGACTAGCCCCTTTAAAATGCAAACGGATTAGAGTTGGAAGCAAGAAAGTAGAAGAGGAAGGTGAAACTGTCACGAAAAACGTATTTGACCACCATTGGATTCATGAACCAGCAGACCCTGAAAAAACTGACAATTGGTCCAAAGATCTTCAACGCCCTAAAAAGGGTGGTATGACCACATGGGATCAACTTCACAGATTAAAACCCGTTTATCATCTCCACCCATTTGATGGAGTACAAATTCTGACTGTTGTAGTAGGCATTCATGCCAGTGCAACTCTTGGACTAGAGGTAGAAATTGCCCTCGAAGAGGATTTGCTAAATTTAGAAGCTGGTTGGCTGGCAATCAAAAATTGGCTATTAAAATTTCGCCCCTCGAGAATTGATTGGTCTAAGATCACATCTTGCATTCAAAATATAATGAAGATGTGGGGGCAGCAGGGTAGCATGGTGGTTAGCATAAATGCTTCACAGCTCCAGGGTCCCAGGTTCGATTCCCGGCTGGGTCACTGTCTGTGTGGAGTCTGCACGTCCTCCCCCTGTGTGCGTGGGTTTCCTCCGGGTGCTCCGGTTTCCTCCCACAGTCCAAAGATGTGTGGGTTAGGTGGATTGGCCATGCTAAATTGCCCGTAGTGTCCTAATAAAAGTAAGGTTAAGGGGGGGGTTGTTGGGTTACGGGTATAGGGTGGATACGTGGGTTGAGTAGGGTGATCATGGCTCGGCACAACATTGAGGGCCGAAGGGCCTGTTCTGTGCTGTACTGTTCTATGTTCTATGTTCAGGATTTCGAGGAAAGATTTTTACATACTTGGATAGAACACTCCGGAATGACACTCGGACATGAAACTGACACATGGGACACAAGCACTTTAAGTCCATTTAAAACGGCTTTTCTAGCCGGTGTTAAACCTGAAGTTTCTGCTGCCTTGAATTTGGTTTTACCGGCTTGGGCCACAGTCGGTACATATCGCGACATAGTTAGCGATGCATTGAGATAGATCGTGATTTGCACAACCAGGCAATCTTAAACACTGCAGCTGCTCAAATGCAGCCCATGGTACCTTTTGCTCAAGTTCAGCCGATGTTACCCATTGCTCAATTTCAGCCTATGTTATCTGCTGCTCCAGCAGCGGCTTTTGCAGCGTCTACAGGAATATCAGCAGTAACTACAATTTCGCCACAAGCGTCAGGGCAAACATGTACCCTTGCTCCATTAAAATCAGGTCAAAAAATACCACAATGTCTTTTCTGCGGTAGAGTCGGACACTGGATGGCTACATGCTATCAAACAACGGATGGATTCGCGAGATGATAATGAAGTAGACAATGTTCACTACAATACGTTTCCACCTCGTGGTCAATCACGTAACGCACACAAACAAGATGCACCCAGACTTGCGTACAGGGATTCTAGACCCTCCCAGCTGTTTCCATGTTGGGGGAGCCTTACCCACGTAGGGACATATACGATGACGACAATACTGTGAATGAAATGTTAAACAACTGTCCTCCAGCTCAAAGACGTTCTCTGTATGATAATTCAAAAAACGACGTAACCCCACTCTTGATGATTCTCTCCATTTTTCTCTACATGCACTCGTGGAACAGAAAAATGATGGACTATATATTTCACTAAGAGTGGGAGGTATTCATATCGATTTATTATTTGACACTGGAGCTGAACTTACCTGTGTTACTGAACAGAATGCTGCTTTCTTTCCCCTAACTGCAGAAAAATTGAAGCTTTTGCTGCAGGAGGAGATTCTATTACTCTTCGGAAGACTAAACCACTGCTTTTAGAATTTGGACCACATCAACTGATGACATCAATATGGGTAGGTCCAGTAACACAAACACTTCTAGGTATGGACATCTTATCACAACTAAATTCTTCACTCAATTTCAATAATGGAAAAATCACCTGGTCCATTAGACACATCAAAAAAATGAAATACAAAATCATCCAATTTGGGCAATTGACAAAAATTATTGTGGTCTTTTGAAAATGGAACCAGTCACTTTTATGGGATCTGCTCCATCTTATACCAAACAATACCCTATTAATAGAACTTCAATTCAAGGCTTTCTACCTATAATAAAACAACTTGAAGAAAGGGGTATTTTAGTGTGCATTCACAGTTCATCAAACAGGCCTGTAAAAAAGACTAATGGCACATGGCGCCTTACTATTGACCACAGAAAAGCAAATCAATTCATTGTCAGAAAAGCTCCTTTAGTGGCAGATCCATCTACAATTTTTAACTCTTTAACTCCTGACCTTCAATGGTTTTCAGTCATGGATATGGCAAATGGCTTCTGGTCAGTACCACTAGCTAAGCAAGTACAACCATTGTTTGCTTTTACAGTTAATCAGCAACAGTACACATGGACTAGACTACCACAAGGTTTTCACAATAGCCCAACTACCTACCACATGGCTCTGCAGAATCATCTCAGGCAACTGCCTGATCTGTCTTCCACCATTATCCAGTATGTAGATGATGTTCTGATAGCCTCCATCAATAAAGATGATCATGAGAAAGATCTACAGGTGGTTTTGGACCACCTCAGTACTAATGGTCACAAAGTTAGCTTTACCAAAGTACAAACTGCCCAGGAAGAAGTTGTTTACTTGGGTCAGAAAATTTCCAAAGGCAAAAGGGAACTTACTCAGGACAGAACAGCTGCCATTGAAAAGAGCGCGAGAGGAGAGACAGCCAGGACATTGAAAAGAGCGCGAGAGGTAAGACAGCCAGGACATTGAAAACAGCGCGAGAGGAGAGACAGCCAGGACATTGAAAACAGCGCGAGAGGAGAGACAGCCGGGACATTGAAAAGAGCGCGAGAGGTAAGACAGCCAGGACATTGAAAAGAGCGCGAGAGGTAAGACAGCTGGGACATTGAAAAGAGCGCGAGAGGAGAGACAGCTGGGACATTGAAAACAGCGCGAGAGGAGAGACAGCCAGGACATTGAAAACAGCGCGAGAGGTAAGACAGCCGGGACATTGAAAAGAGCGCGAGAGGTAAGACAGCCAGGACATTGAAAAGAGCGCGAGAGGAGAGACAGCAGGGACATTGAAAAGAGCGCGAGAGGAGAGACAGCCAGGACATTGAAAAGAGCGCGAGAGGAGAGACAGCCGGGACATTGAAAACAGCGCGAGAGGTAAGACAGCCAGGACATTGAAAAGAGCGCGAGAGGAGAGACAGCCGGGACATTGAAAACAGCGCGGGAGGAGAGACAGCCAGGACATTGAAAAGAGCGCGAGAGGAGAGACAGCCGGGACATTGAAAACTGCGCGAGAGGTGAGACAGCCAGGACATTGAAAACAGCGCGAGAGGAGAGACAGCCAGGACATTGAAAAGAGCGCGAGAGGAGAGACAGCCGGGACATTGAAAACAGCGCGAGAGGTGAGACAGCCGGGACATTGAAAACAGCGCGAGAGGTGAGACAGCCGGGACATTGAAAAGAGCGCGAGAGGTGAGACAGCCAGGACATTGAAAACAGCGCGGGAGGAGAGACAGCCAGGACATTGAAAACAGCGCGAGAGGTAAGACAGCCGGGACATTGAAAACAGCGCGGGAGGAGAGACAGCCAGGACATTGAAAACAGCGCGAGAGGTAAGACAGCCGGGACATTGATAAGAGCGGGAGGGGACACATTGAGAGCGGCGGGGTGCCAGTGGGAGCAAAGATAATATAAGGCGGGAACCGGAAGTACGACCCGCGGACTTCTGGGAAGGATTTTCTCCTAGCCAATAAATTGTGGTGGAGAGGATACCCGAGACACTACACGTGTAGTGTCTCCCACCCGCCCTCCTCCTCTAACCTAATAATAAGACCCATTGGGGTGAGCAGGTAAGTGCTATATTATATTATTATTTTTTTATTTGTTTTATATTTGTTAACCAGAACTTGGTTGAAATTAGTGGGATGGCAGGGAAGGTAGTGCAATGTTCCTCCTGCAGGATGTTTGAGGTGAGGGATGCTGTTAGTGTCCCTGCTGATTTTACCTGCAGGAAGTGCAGCCAGCTCCAGCTCCTACAAGACCGAGTTATGGTACTGGAGCTGGAGCTGGATGAACTTCGGATCATTCGGGAGGCAGAGGTGGTCATAGATAGGAGCTTCAGGGAAGTAGTTACACCAAAGACTGGAGATAGATGGGTAACTGTAAGAGGGACTGGGAAGAAGCAGACAGTGCAGGGACCCCCTGCGGTCGTTCCCCTGAGTAACAAGTATACCGTTTTGGATACTTGTGGGGGGGACGACTTACCAGGGGTAAGCCATGGGGTGCGGGACTCTAGCACGGAGTCTGTCCCTGTTGCTCAGAAGGGAAGGGGGGAGAGGAGCAGAGCATTAGTAATTGGGGACTCAATAGTCAGGGGCACAGATAGGAGATTTTGTGGGAGCGAGAGAGACTCACGTTTGGTATGTTGCCTCCCAGGTGCAAGGGTAAGTGATGTCTCGGATCGTGTTTTTCGGGTCCTTAAGGGGGAGGGGGAGCAGCCCCAAGTCGTAGTCCACATTGGCACTAACGACATAGGTAGGAAAGGGGACAAGGATGTCAGGCAGGCCTTTAGGGAGCTAGGATGGAAGCTCAGAGCGAGAACAAACAGAGTTGTTATCTCTGGGTTGTTGCCCGTGCCACGTGATAGTGAGACGAGGAATAGGGAGAGAGAGCAATTAAACACGTGGCTACAGGGATGGTGCAGGCGGGAGGGATTCAGATTTCTGGATAACTGGGGCTCTTTCTGGGGAAGGTGGGACCTCTATAGACAGGATGGTCTACATCTGAACCTAAGGGGCACCAATATCCTGGGGGGGAGATTTGTTAGTACTCTTTGGGAGGGTTTAAACTAATTCAGCAGGGGCATGGGAACCTGGATTGTAGTTTTGGGGTGCGAGAGATTGAGAGTAGAGAGGTCAGGAGCACAGATTTGACTTCGCAGGAAGGCGGCAGTGTTCAGGTAGGTGGTTTGAAGTGTGTCTATTTCAATGCCAGGAGTATACGAAATAAGGTAGGGGAACTGGCAGCATGGGTTGGTACCTGGGACTTCGATGTTGTGGCCATTTCAGAGACATGGATAGAGCAGGGACAGGAATGGTTGTTGCAGGTTCCGGGGTTTAGGTGCTTTAGTAAAGTCAGAGAAGGGGGCAAAAGAGGGGGAGGTGTGGCGCTGCTAGTCAAGGACAGTATTATGGTGGCAGAAAGGGTGCAAGATGGGGACTCTTCTTCCGAGGTAGTATGGGCTGAGGTTAGAAACAGGAAAGGAGAGGTCACCCTGCTGGGAGTTTTCTATAGGCCACCTAATAGTTCTAGAGATGTAGAGGAAAGGATGGCGAAGATGATTCTGGAAAAGAGCGAAAGTAACAGGGTAGTTGTTATGGGAGACTTTAACTTTCCTAATATTGACTGGAAAAGATATAGTTCGAGTACATTGGATGGGTCGTTCTTTGTACAATGTGTGCAGGAGGGTTTTCTGACACAATATGTTGACAGGCCAACAAGAGGTGAGGCCACTTTGGATTTGGTTTTGGGCAATGAACCAGGCCAGGTGTTAGATCTGGAGGTAAGTGAACACTTTGGAGACAGTGACCACAATTCGGTGACCTTTACATTAGTGATGGAAAGGGATAAGTATACCCCGCAGGGCAAGAGTTATAGCTGGGGGAAGGGCAATTATGATGCCATTAGACATGACTTAGGATGTGTAGGATGGAGAAGTAGGCTGCAAGGGTTGGGCACACTGGATATGTGGAGCTTGTTCAAGGAACAGCTATTGCGTGTTCTTGATCAGTACGTACCAGTCAGACAGGGAGGAAAGGGTAGAGCGAGGGAACCGTGGTTTACCAAAGAAGTGGAATCTCTTGTTAAGAGGAAAAAGGAGGCCTATGTGAAGATGAGGCGTGAAGTTTCAGTTGGGGCGCTTGATAGTTACAGGGAAGCGAGGAAGGATCTAAAGAGAGAGCTAAGACGAGCAAGGAGGGGACATGAGAAGTCTTTGGCAGGTAGGATCAAGGAAAACCCAAAAGCTTTCTATAGGTATGTCAGGAATAAAAGAATGACTAGGGTAAGAGTAGGGCCAGTCAAGGACAGTGGTGGGAAGTTGTGTGTGGAGGCTGAGGAGATAAGCGAGATACTAAATGAATACTTTTTGTCAGTATTCACTCAGGAAAAAGATAATATTGTGGAGGAGAATGCTGAGGCCCAGGCTATTAGAATAGATGACATTGAGGTGAGTAGGGAAGAAGTGTTGGCAATTCTGGACAAGGTGAAAATAGATAAGTCCCCGGGGCCTGATGGGATTTATCCTAGGATTCTCTGGGAAGCCAGGGAAGAGATTGCTGAGCCTTTGGCTTTGATTTTAGGTCATCATTGGCTACAGGAATAGTGCCAGAGGACTGGAGGATAGCAAATGTGGTCCCTTTGTTCAAGAAGGGGAGTAGAGATAACCCCGGTAACTATAGGCCGGTGAGCCTAACATCTGTGGTGGGTAAAGTCTTGGAGAGGATTATAAAAGATACGATTTATAATCATCTAGATAGGAATAATATGATTAGGGATAGTCAGCATGGTTTTGTGAAGGGTAGGTCATGCCTCACAAACCTTATCGAGTTCTTTGAGAAGGTGACTGAACAGGTGGACGAGGGTAAAGCAGTTGATGTGGTGTATATGGATTTCAGTAAAGCGTTTGATAAGGTTCCCCACGGTCGGCTATTGCAGAAAATACGGAGGCTGGGGATTGAGGGTGATTTAGAGATGTGGATCAGAAATTGGCTAGTTGAAAGAAGACAGAGAGTGGTGGTTGATGGGAAATGTTCAGAATGGAGTTCAGTTACGAGTGGCGTACCACAAGGATCTGTTCTGGGGCCGTTGCTGTTTGTCATTTTTATAAATGACCTAGAGGAGGGAGCAGAAGGATGGGTAAGTAAATTTGCAGACGACACTAAAGTCGGTGGAGTTGTAGACAGTGCGGAAGGATGTTGCAGGTTACAGAGGGACATAGATAAGCTGCAGAGCTGGGCTGAGAGGTGGCAAATGGAGTTTAATGTGGAGAAGTGTGAGGTGATTCACTTTGGAAAGAATAACAGGAATGCGGAATATTTGGCTAATGGTAAAATTCTTGGTAGTGTGGATGAGCAGAGGGATCTCGGTGTCCATGTACATAGATCCCTGAAAGTTGCCACCCAGGTTGATAGGGTTGTGAAGAAGGCCTATGGTGTGATGGCCTTTATTGGTAGAGGGATTGAGTTCCGGAGCCATGAGGTCATGTTGCAGTTGTACAAAACTCTAGTACGGCCGCATTTGGAGTATTGCGTACAGTTCTGGTCGCCCCATTATAGGAAGGACGTAGAAGCTTTGGAACGGGTGCAGAGGAGATTTACCAGGATGTTGCCTGGTATGGAGGGAAAATCTTATGAGGAAAGGCTGATGGACTTGAGGTTGTTTTCGTTAGAGAGAAGAAGGTTAAGAGGTGACCTAATAGAGGCATACAAAATGATCAGAGGGTTAGATAGGGTGGACAGCGAGAGCCTTCTCCCGCGGATGGAGGTGGCTATCACGAGGGGACATAGCCTTAAATTGAAGGGTAATAGATATAGGACAGAGGTCAGAGGTGGGTTTTTTACGCAAAGAGTGGTGAGGCCGTGGAATGCCCTACCTGCAACAGTAGTGAACTCGCCAACATTGAGGGCATTTAAAAGTTTATTGCATAAGCATATGGATGATAAGGGCATAGTGTAGGTTAGATGGCCTTTAGTTTTTTTTTCCATGTCGGTGCAACATTGAGGGCCGAAGGGCCTGTACTGCGCTGTATCGTTCTATGTTCTAAAGCAGCTAAATAACCCTCAACTGTACAGGAAGTCAGATCTTTCTTGGGACTCTGTAATTTTAACATAAATTGGATTGATTCTTATACTCAGTTATGCCAGCCATTGAATGATATTTTAAAAGGAAACAGAAAATCAAAAGATCGAGTTAAACTCAATTCTGAACAAAAACAATCATTTCTGAATTTGAAAAAGACCCCGTGTTCAGCACCAGCCTGAGGTATTCCAAACAACGGAAAACCTTTTACCATGTTTGTTCATGAAAGAGATGGTTACATGACTGCAGTACTAGCTCAGGAACATGGTGATCAGCTAAGACCGGTTGGATACTATTCCCTTAAACATGTCAATGTGGCACTAGCATTTGGCAGTTGTTTACGAGCCATGGAAGCCACATGTCGAGCTGTAATGGCAACATCAGGGCTTGTCCTGAACCAAAAGTTAACCATTAAATGTCCACACTCAATCCATTCTCTACTATCCAGGAACAGTGTCACAAGTTACATCAGCTAGATGGACAGTAGTTTTGGAAGCTCCCAACCTATATTTACGCAAAGCCAGTCCTGTAAACCCATCATCTTTGCTCCTGCTTCCCGAGGAACAAAAGGGAGGGGAGGGAGAAAGGCATGACTGTGTGAAAATAATCAAGGAAATGGAAGAAGTACGCTGAGTAGAGGAAGAGCCACTGCAGAACCTAGATTTAATCCTGTTCACTGATGGTTCCTCTTTTATTGACAAGGGTATCAAAAATGCTGGGTGGGCAGTCACAAGCCCATACGAAGTATTAGCTGAAGGAAGTTTGAACCCAGGTACATCAGCTCAGCAGGCCAAATTAAAACCACTAACAGAAGCATGCCGTATGGCAAGAGATAGAACTGCTAACATCTATACTGACTCCAGATATGGTTCTGGAGTAGCATATGATTTTTGCCATCTGGGGAGAAAAAGAGGATTTTTCACAACAGCGGGTACACCTATGCGAAATGCAAAGGAAGTACAAGATCTTCTAGAAGCTATGGCCTTACTAAAAGAAGTATCAGTTCTAAAATGTAAAGCCCCTACTCATGAGGACACTATGGAAGCAAGAAGAAATGCTCTTGCGGACCAAGCAGCAAGGGAAGCTGCCTCCCTTTGTGCCTCTCAATGGCATCAGGAATCCAGTCACATTTACAAATTGGGAGTAACCACCTTATTGCAGGATTTATCTGAAATGCAGGATGTTTGTACAGTGGAAGAAAAATGGACATGTTTAGAATCATGTATTCAACCATATGATGATGAAATTTGGAGAGAAGTTCAAACTTGTAAACCCAGAACAAACCATTATCTTATTCTGAGACCGACCACAAAATGCTGCTGGCCCCGATCCAAAAGCCTCTCATGGCAGTTTTAATAGACTGTGAGATTTTTAAACAAGAAAAGCCTGTTCAGTTAAGCGATGAGCCTAATGGCAAACAAAGTGTAATACAACTTAGCCCATTAAGCACCAAACAGCTTGGAGTTGTTTTTGTCACTGGTTTAAAACCAGAACTGTCTGCAGCTTTAAACTTGATCCTACCATGACCTCAGTCCGAAACCTAAACTGCTAACAAAGACACGTTAATCGTTGCCTCTCCTCCTCCATTAATGACAAATCCAGCCCTTACACTCACTTAAAAAAATAAATCCAGAAGATTCCTTTCTCGTGTTGAAGACGACTATTTTGCGAAGACGACCATTTAGCGAGTTTCCGATTTCATGATTACACACTGGACTCTTACGATGAAGGCCCGCCTCCTGGCTACAGGGATATGGGATAACTCACGTATCGCTAAAAAGTTGCCAAGAACTGTCAACTTGAGAAAACTGTCATTATTTTGAATGTTGCTTTATTAATTTTAAGAAATTAAGGGCAGCACGGTGGCCTAGTGGTTAGCACAACTGCCTCACGGCGCTGAGGTCCCAGGTTCGATCCCGGCTCTGGGTCACTGTCTGTGTGGAGTTTACACATTCTCCCCGTGTCTGCGTGGGTTTTGCCCCCACAACCCAAAAATGTGCAGATTACGTGGATTGGCCACACTAAAATTGCCCCTTAATTGGAAAAAATAATTGGGTAATCTAAATTTATAAAAGAAAATTAAGAAATTAACATATCTTGTTAGTTGTGCCTCCTTTAACAGAATCGATGAATTCATCTGCAGAAAACCAAGATTCAGCGCAAGATTGGTTCAGTCATATATTCAATATGTTATTGTATTTGATATTTTAAAATAAATGTTTAAAATTAGCCTGGAAATTAAAACTTCAGACAATGAGGAAGTTGTTTTGTTAAAAACAAAACTCTGATTAAAAGCAAATCTATATTCCAAAAGAACACATAATTCTAGAACATTTGATAACGGGAATTTGGCAGCAATCCAACTTTTACTCCCAGTCCATTTGAGTGACATATATGAAAAACGTTTAGAGATGCAAATGGCATCATTCCAATTTATCCACCCACTGTCCGCCCTTTTTGTCTCTGCAGGAAAATTAACCCTTTCAACAAGCTTTTGTGTATAATCCAGAAGATGTCAAAGACTTAGCAATTCACATCCAATACAAAGTTGACCAACCCTTTGATTACACTTGTTGGGGTTGACTTTCCAATTGGTTGGGTAGCACAGGAATTAACATCATTTAGGGACTTTTCCTATTTTGCATATTTGGACTTATAATTTACTTACTATTGCTGCTGATCAGATACTTTAGCTAATGCAGGCCTACCCATAGTGCCCCACCAATCCACATGGTTCATATTTATTCAAATACACCACTAGCCAATAACATCAAAATGGAAGGTTTTGCTGAAGTATTATTTACTGCATTATTATTCATTTATTAGTGAATTATTATTAATAATTTATTACTAAATCACATTATCAACTTTGATAATTTTACCATTATTACTAAATCATATACTCAACATTTTACTGTATAATCATTTGATCTTTCAAGTAAATTGTTCATTAATTTATCTTTTCAAATATGTTAAAATGCCTTTCTATAGTTTTCATGGTGCAATTTGTCTTCAAATAATTCAGATAATATGTGTAAATGTAATTTCAGCTTTGGGAGCTATGTAAACATGATCTCTACTTTGTATAGAATGGTAGTGTCACGATGTTTATTTTACACTGTGCTTTATTTCTTTAAGCATCTAGCAATTGTGGGAGTGAGAGTGTCCCAGTGAACTGACTGTGGAAAGAGCTTTAACCAGTTACACAGCCTGAAACAAACATTGCACCGTTTACAGTGGGGAGACACCATGCAGGTGATCTGTGTGTAAACAAGAATCAAAGTGATCATCCAAACTGGAGAGACACCTGCAGCATGGATAAACCGTGGAAATGTAGGGACTGTGGGAAGGTATTCAGTTATCCATTCACACTGCAAATTCATCAACACAATCACACTGGCGAAAGACAGTTCACCTGCTCTGTATGTGGGAAGGGATTCACTAATTCATCTGATTTTCTGACACACCAGCGAGTTCACACAGGGGAGAGACCATTTATCTGCTCTGAGTGTGTTTGGAGTGTGGAGCATCCTCCTCCAGATCGCATATCACAACTGCTGATACACAAGCGACTTCACACTGGGGAAAGACCGTAGACCTGGTCTATTTGTGGGAAAGGTTTCACAAATTCATCTTATCTTCGGACACACAGGCAAGCTCACACTGGAGAGAGGCCATTCACCTGTTCCATCTGTGGTAAAAAAATTCATTCAGTCATCACTCCTCACTACACACTTCATACCAACTTAGGCTTACATTAAACAATGAAGTTACTTTGAAAAACCCCGAGCCGCCACATTCCAGAGCCTGTTCGGGTGCACAGATGAAGAATTCAGAAATGCAAAATTACCTAACAGCACATCTTTCAGGACTTGTGGGAGAAAACTGGAGCACCCGGAGGAAATCCACGCAGATACGGGAGCACCTGCAGACTCCACACAGACAGTGCCGCAAGCGGGAATCAAACCTGGGACCCTGACATTGTGAAGCAACAGTGCTAACCACTGGGCTATCCTCCAGTTGCCGGGTAGATGTCAGTGTTCTAGCTGTACTAGAACAGCTTGGCTAGGAGTATGGTACAAGTCTTTAATACTACTGCCAGAATACAGGCGGAATTCTCCCCCCCCCCCCCACGCAGGGTGGGGGAATCGCGGGGGTGCCACGTGAGTCCCGCCACGCCACCCCGGCACCCGCACATGATTCTCCCAGCCCCCCAAACCGGCGTGGCGCGATTTACGGCTGGCTGCTGGGAGAATCGCAGCTCGCCATTTGTAATGAGCAAGCGGCGATTCTCCAGCCCGGTTGGGCCGAGCGGCAGGCCCAATATGACGGGTTCCCACTGGCGCTGTCCACACCTGTTTGCTGCCGGCTGGAACAGTGGAGGGAGATGCAGCACCGGGGGTGGGCTCAAAAGGGGTCTGGCCCGCGATCGGTGCCCACCGATCGGCGGGCCGGCCCCTCTGAAGGAGGACCTCCTTTCCTCCCCCACCCCGCAAGATCAATCCGACATTTCTTGCGGGTCACCCGAGGGGAGGACGGCAACCGCGCATGCATGGGTTGGCGCTGGCCAACCTGCGCATGCGCAGGTGACGGCCGCATAATGTATGCCGCGCCGCTTTTACATGGCACCAATGACCGGCCCGTGTAAATGATGCGGCGGCGCTCCGAGCCCCCCAGGGGTGGGAGAATAGGGGGCGAGAAGCGGCCTCCGATGTCGGAGTGAAACACTCTGGTTTTCACTCCGCCGTTGGGACTTAGGGCGCAATTCTCCGCACTCACGACGGTGCAGAGAATAGCGGGGGTCGTAAATTTTTACGGCCACGCTAGTCCGACGCCCTCCCGCTATTCCCCCCCCCCCCCCCACGCCCGACACGAATCGCTGCCGCCGTTTTTTTACGGCGAGCGGCGATTCTCAACTGGCCGATGGGCCGAATTCCAAGCCCTTTACGGCCGTTTTTACGAACGGCAAACACACCTGGTCTGGCCGTTCGTAAAAACGGCCGTAAAGTCCCGATCTTGGCAACCATGGCACCGATTGGCACGGCAGTACCACGGCCGTGCCAAGGGTGCCATGGGCCCGCGATCGGTGCCACCGATCGCGGGCAGCGGGTCCGATTCCCACGCACTCTTTGTCCTTCCGCCGCCCCGCCGTATCAATTCGCGGGGCAGCTGAGGGGCATCCCGGCCCACGCATGGGCGGGTTTCGCGCAAATGCGCGATGACGTCATCCGCGCATGCGCGGGTTGGAGTATTCCAATCCGCGCATGCGCGGCTGACATCATGCGATGCATCAGCCGTCGCAAACTCTGGCAAGCGGGCTTAACGAAATTCGTTAAGCCCGCGATGCCGGAGTTCACGGCCGCGGCATGCTAGCCCCGACCGGGGACCAGAATCGGTTCCCGGTCGGGGAGGGGGAGGCTGGCTTCAAACCCGCCCGTTTTTGACGCCAGCCTTACGATTTCTCCCTGTTTGGGAGAATCGCGCCCTTGTTTCCCGATGGGAGAATCTCGCCCAATGTCTTTGCAGTATTCACTGCCTTCAGCCATTTATTGATATCACGTGATGTGAATCAAATTGGCTGAAGACTGGCATCTGTGATGTTGGGACCTCTGGAGGAGACCAAGCTGGGTCACCCACTCGGCACTTCTGGTTGAAGATTATTGTGAATATTTCAGCCTTGTCTTTTGCACAAATGTGCTGAGCTCCTCCATCATGGAGGATGGGGATATTGTGAAGCCTCCTCCTCCAGTGAGTTGTTTAATTTCACCACAATTCATGATTGGATATGGCAGGACTGCAGATCTTAGTTCTGATATATTGGAAAGACCTTCTCCATTCACCTTTTTCCCTGATGAAGGAGTTGCGCTCTGAAAGATGGTGATTCGAAACTAAACTGTTGGACTTTAACCTGGTGTTGTAAGACTTCTTACTGTGCCCACCCCAGTCCAATGCCGGCATCTTCACATCCTGTTCACATCCTGGGGCTGTTTAGCACAGGGCTAAATCGCTGGCTTTGAAAGCAGGCCAGCAGCATGGTTCGATTCCCGTACTAGCCTTCCTGAACAGGCGCCGGAATGTGGCGACTCGGGGCTTTTCACAGTAACTTCATTTGAAGCCTACTCGTGACAATAAGCGATTTTCATTTCATTTTTTATTTCATTTCATTTCCTGATATATCAGATAGATATTGTTCTGACAGTGCCACCTGGTGTAAATAATTTGATTGAATATCCAAAGATTGGATTGGATTTTGTTTATTGTCATGTGTACCAAGGTACAGTGAAAAGTATTTTTCTGCGAGCTGCTCAACAGATGATTAAGTACATGAAAAGAAAAGGAAGTAAAAGAAAATACATAATAGGGCAACACAAGGTACACAATGTAACTACATAAACACCGGCATCGGGTAAAACCTGGTAGGAGTTAATGTGGACATGCCGAATTTCCATAGTTTCGGGAGGAAGTATAGGCGCTGTTGTGATTTCTTGGTGGTAGCGTCTACGTGGGCAGACCAGGACAGATTTTTGGAGATGTGTACCCTAGGAATTTGGAACTGCTAACCATCTCCACCTCGGCCCGTTGATGCTGACAGGGGTGTGTACAGTACTTTGCTTCCTAAAGTCAATGACCAGCTCTTTCGTTTTGCTGGCATTGAGGGAGAGATTGTTGCAGCTGCACCACTCCTCTAGACTCTCGATCTCCCTTCTGTACTCATCGTCATTTGAGATCCGGCCCACTATGGTCGTATCATCAGCAAGCACAGGGGTGACAGGCCGAATTATTTCCATCGATAATGGAATGAACAGTCAATATCAGGGAATAGAGAGAAAAAGAGAGGGGAATAGAGAGAAAAAGAGAGGGAAAGCAATGATTCCGAGACAGAACCCAGTCCAAATAGAATCCGGGGAGCTGAAAACAAGGTTGGAAATGCTTAAAAATCTCTCCTTATTCCCAGAAATGAAATATAAGAGAGTACCGGGACAGAACGGTGGTGCAGTAGTTAGTACTGCTGCCTCATGGTTCCCAGATCCTGGGTTCAATCCAGGCCCCGGGTCACATTCTCATAGTGTCTGCATGGGTCTTACCCCCACATCCCAAGAATATCTGTAGGTTAACTCGATTGGCCACGTTAAGTTGCCCTTTAATTGGAAAAATGTCTATAGTGAGCACCTATTCACAAAAATGGGTGTGTTTTTTTTGAAAAGCAATTGATCTCAATTGGGTAACAAATTTATTTTCACTGCAGTGTCACGGTTCAATGGCGCTGTAATTACCCAGTATTCCCTTTGTATGTACAAGTGCCCTATTCACTCCACAGGAGCCAACCGCGCAGGCGCAATGCTGGGCTGTATGTGGAGCATGCGCAGTGTCACTTTGCTTGGGGCCCTGTGCGTGCAGGAGACGCTTTTCTGAACGGGTGAGAGTCGGTGGGCCGGAGGGAGGAATGGAGCCGGGAGTGGGGGTGGGGAGGGAGCCGAGGCTTCATAAACATCCAGTGCAGGTCTCACACCCTCAATAGGAACTTGGAGGCCCCGAGTTTGTAACACCCAAACTTTTCCCCAGGTACAGGCCCAGGTGACCGGCCCGACCTTGGATCAGTGGGGAGTGAAGCGCATGCGCCGTTATGTGACGCAATAGTGTGGGCGGGGCCTTAGGGTTGCGGTGACCAGGGGAGAGTCTCCTTTGGGGCATTTCTGTTTTCAGAGCTGGATTCAGGTGGATGCAGAGGCGACACTGGTTCAGATGGTGATGGACATCCTGGTGCATCCTTAGCCACCGAGAGTAATTATGCAACATGTCGAGGATTTGAAAGCGAGAAACATGCCCCAATTTGATGCATTTTTGTTATGAGGCATCGAGGTGTCGCTCAATTCTCAGCAACATTTGTCACTGAGCCACACAGTGGAATATCAGAGCAGGTGGACAAAGGCTTGTCTGCAAGGTAGGTTTTAAGGAGATTCTGAAAATAGGAAAGTGAAGGAGTGAGCAGGAGAGGTTTAAGGAAGAATTCCACAGCTTGGCTCTCAAGCAACTGAAAAAACAGGCATAGTCATAGTGATTAATATTGCAAATGCTAAATACAGCATTGTGGCGCAGTGGCTTAGCCCTGCTGCCTCACAGCGCCGAGGTCCCAGGTACGATCCCGACTCTGGGTCACTGTCCGTGGAGAGTTTGCACATTCTCCCCGTATTTGCGTGGGTTTCGCCCCCACAACCCATCTTTGGTGGATTGGCCACGCTAAATTCCCCTTAATTGGAAAAAATGAATTGGGTACTCTAAATTTATTTTTTAAAAAGCAAAAAATGTTGAGAATGCTCATGACCATAACATGTAAGATATAGAGCAAAGTAGGACATTCGGCCCATCGAGTCTGCCCTGCCATTCCATGAAATGGTGGCTGATCTGATATCCTCAATTCCACTTTCTCGTCTTATTCCCATAATTCCCTTGATTCGCTTCCTGATTTGCAATTGTCTATCTCAGTCTGAGTCCAGAATTAGATGAGAGCAAACATCTCGGTGGCTGGATGAGATGACAGAGATAGGGACACACAACCCTGGAGGAAAAGGTGCTTCTTAAACAGGAAATTTTATAGGTCACTGAGTCACTGGATTAACTCAATATTACAGGGAGGTTGAATGTGGGAGGTCATCTGAGGGTGCGTTAGGATAGTTGGGTCGAGTGGAGATAAAAGAATGGATTGGGTAGCATAAGTCGATAGCACTGTGGCTTCACAGCACCAGAGTCCGAGGTTCGATTCCCCGCTGGGTACCTGCCTGTGCGGAGTCTGCACGTTCTCCCCGTGTCTACGTGGGTTTCCTCTGGGTGCTCCGGTTTCTTCCTCCGGTCCAAAGATGTGCATGTTAGGTGGATTGGCCATGCTAAATTGCCCTTATTGTCCCAAAAGGTTAGGAGGGGTTATTGGGTTACGGGGATAGAGATGAGAAATGAGGGCTTAAGTGGTTCGGTGCAGACTCGATGGGCCGAATGGCCTCCTTCTGCACCCTATGTTTATGTCGGCCAGACCAATTAAGAACGGCAGATTTTCTTTTCTGTTCATTCTCGGGATGTGGGTGTCGCTGGCTGGGCCAGCATTCACTGCCCAGCCCTAATTGCCCCTGAACTGAGTGTATCTCAGAGCATTTTAAGGGTCAACCAGCTGACTGGATCTGGTGTCAAGTATAGGCCAGACCAGGTAAGGATAGAAGATTTCCTTCACTGAAGGACATGAGTGAACCTGATGGGTCATTATAACAATCAACAATTGGCTGGGTTAGCCACTCAGTTTAAGGGAAATTAGGGATGGGCAATAAATGTTGGCCCAGCCAGTGACTCCCACAAATCATAAAATAGAACCCTGGAGTCTCCAGTCAGTCAATCCGGGAGAGTTGGCATCCGGTCCAGGCTCGCAGCGCATGCCATCATGGTCATCAGTAGACTTCCAATTAATTAAAATGTTACCTTCTGCCTTGGTGAGATTCATGCCGGGGCCTCTGTAAAATCATTAGAACAGTAAAAAAATTTTTTGCATCTCTGAAAAAAATAGTTGGCCCCTCGAGCCTGCTCCTTACACACAAACTAGGAGTCTGTCCCTCGAGCCTGCTCCTTACACACAAACTAGGAGTTGGCCCCTCGAGCCTGCTCCTTACATACAAACTAGGAGTCGGCCCCTCGAGCCTGCTCCTTACACACAAACTAGGAGTCGGCCCCTCGAGCCTGCTCCTTACACACAAACTAGGAGTCGGCCCCTCGAGCCTGCTCCTTACATACAAACTAGGAGTCGGTCCCTCGAGCCTGCTCCTTACATACAAACTAGGAGTCGGTCCCTCGAGCCTGCTCCTTACATACAAACTAGGAGTCGGCCCCTCGAGCCTGCTCCATCATTCAAAAATTTTAACCTCAACTTCACATTCCTGCCGACCCCGATAATATTTCACCCTCTTGCTTGTCAAGAATCTATCCATCACTGCCTTAAAAATATTCAAAGACGGGGCAGCACGGTGGTGCAGTGGTTAGCACTGCTGCCTCACGGCGCCGAGGTTCAAGGTTCGATCAAGGCTCTGGGTTTCTGTCTGTGTGGAGTTCGCACATTCTCCCTGTGGTTGTGTAGGTTTCGCCCCCACAACCCAAAGATGTACAGAGTAGGCGGGTTGGTGACGCTAAATTGCCCCTTAATTGTTAAAAATGAATTGGGCACTTTAAATTTATTTTAAAAAAAATATTCAAGGACTCTGCTTCCACTGCATTTTAAGGACGGAAGTTCCAAAGTCATAGAATCCCGACAGTGCAGAAGGAGCCCATTTGGCCCATCAGGTCTGCACCAACCCTCTGAAAGAGCACCCCACCCAGGCCCACCCCATCCATTCCCACACCATCCTCATAACCCCACCCAACACCCACGTCCTTGGAGACGAAGTGGCAATTTAGAAAGGCCAAATGCACCTAACCTGGCTAATCCATCTAACCTGGCTAATCCATCTAACCTGGCTAATCCATCTAACCTGGCTAATCCATCTAACCTGGCTAATCCATCTAACCTGGCCAATCCACCTAACCCGGCCAATCCACCTAACCTGGCCAATCCATCTAACCTGGCTAATCCATCTAACCTGGCTAATCCATCTAACCTGGCCAATCCACCTAACCTGGCCAAATCCACCGAACCTGGCTAATCCATCTAACCTGGCTAATCCATCTAACCTGGCTAATCCATCTAACCTGGCTAATCCATCTAACCTGGCTAATCCATCTAACCTGGCTAATCCATCTAACCTGGCCAATCCATCTAACCTGGCTAATCCATCTAACCTGGCTAATCCATCTAACCTGGCCAATCCACCTAACCTGGCCAAATCCACCGAACCTGGCTAATCCATCTAACCTGGCTAATCCATCTAACCTGGCTAATCCATCTAACCTGGCCAATCCACCTAACCTGGCCAAATCCACCTAACCCGGCCAATCCACCTAACCTGGCCAATCCACCTAACCTGGCCAATCCACCTAACCTGGCCAATCCACCTAACCTGGCCAATCCACCTAACCTGGCCAATCCACCTAACCCGGCCAATCCACCTAACCCTGCCAATCCACCTAACCTGGCCAATCCACCTAGCCTGGCCAATCCACCTAACCTGGCCAATCCACCTAGCCTGGCCAATCCACCTAACCTGGCCAATCCACCTAACCTGGCTAATCCACCTAACCTGGCCAATCCACCTAACCTGGCCAATCCACCTAACCTGGCCAATCCACCTAACCTGGCTAATCCACCTAACCCGGCCAATCCACCTAACCCGGCCAATCCACCTAACCCGGCCAATCCACCTAACCCGGCCAATCCACCTAACCTGGCTAATCCATCTAACCCGGCCAATCCACCTAACCTGGCCAAATCCACCTACCCTGGCCAATCCACCTAACCCGGCCAATCCACCTAACCTGGCCAAATCCACCGAACCTGGCTAATCCATCTAACCCGGCCAATCCACCTAACCTGGCCAATCCACCTAACCCGGCCAATCCACCTAACATGGCCAATCCACCTAACCCGGCCAATCCATCTAACCCGGCCAATCCACCTAACCTGGCCAATCCACCTAACCTGGCCAATCCACCTAACCTGGCTAATCCACCTAACCTGGCTAATCCATCTAACCTGGCCAATCCACCTAACCTGGCCAACCCACCTAACCTGGCCAATCCACCTAACCCGGCCAATCCACCTAACCTGGCTAATCCATCTAACCTGGCTAATCCACCTAACCTGGCCAATCCACCTAACCCGGCCAATCCACCTAACCCGGCCAATCCACCTAACCCGGCCAATCCACCTAACCCGGCCAATCCACCTAACCCGGCCAATCCACCGAACCCGGCCAATCCACCTAACCCGGCCAATCCACCTAACCTGGCCAATCCACCTAACCTGGCTAATCCATCTAACCCGGCCAATCCACCTAACCTGGCCAAATCCACCGAACCTGGCTAATCCATCTAACCTGGCTAATCCATCTAACCTGGCTAATCCATCTAACCCGGCCAATCCACCTAACCTGGCCAAATCCACCGAACCTGGCTAATCCATCTAACCTGGCTAATCCATCTAACCTGGCCAATCCACCTAACCTGGCCAATCCACCTAACCTGGCCAATCCACCTAACCTGGCTAATCCACCTAACCTGGCCAATCCACCTAACCTGGCCAATCCACCTAACCTGGCCAATCCACCTAACCCGGCCAATCCACCTAACCCGGCCAATCCACCTAACCCGGCCAATCCACCTAACCCGGCCAATCCACCTAACCCGGCCAATCCACCTAACCCGGCCAATCCACCTAACCTGGCCAATCCACCTAACCTGGCTAATCCATCTAACCTGGCCAATCCACCTAACCTGGCCAATCCACCTAACCTGGCTAATCCACCTAACCTGGCCAATTCACCTAACCCGGCCAATCCACCTAACCTGGCTAATCCATCTAACCTGGCCAATCCACCTAACCCGGCCAATCCACCTAACCTGGCTAATCCACCTAACCTGGCCAATCCACCTAACCTGGCCAATCCACCTAACCTGGCCAATCCACCTAACCTGGCCAATCCACCTAACCTGGCCAATCCACCTAACCCGGCCAATCCACCTAACCCGGCCAATCCACCTAACCCGGCCAATCCACCTAACCCGGCCAATCCACCTAACCTGGCCAATCCACCTAACCTGGCCAATCCACCTAACCCGGCCAATCCACCTAACCTGGCCAATCCACCTAACCTGGCTAATCCATCTAACCTGGCTAATCCATCTAACCTGGCTAATCCACCTACCCTGGCCAATCCACCTAACCCGGCCAATCCACCTAACCTGGCCAATCCACCTAACCTGGCTAATCCACCTAACCTGGCCAATCCACCTAACCCGGCCAATCCACCTAACCTGGCCAATCCACCTAACCTGGCTAATCCACCTAACCCGGCCAATTCACCTAACCCGGCCAATCCACCTAACCTGGCTAATCCATCTAACCTGGCCAATCCACCTAACCCGGCCAATCCACCTAACCTGGCTAATCCACCTAACCTGGCCAATCCACCTAACCCGGCCAATCCACCTAACCTGGCTAATCCATCTAACCTGGCCAATCCACCTAACCTGGCCAATCCACCTAACCTGGCTAATCCACCTAACCTGGCCAATCCACCTAACCTGGCCAATCCACCTAACCTGGCCAATCCACCTAACCCGGCCAATCCACCTAACCTGGCCAAATCCACCGAACCTGGCTAATCCATCTAACCCGGCCAATCCACCTAACCTGGCCAATCCACCTAACCCGGCCGATCCACCTAACCTGGCTAATCCACCTAACCTGGCCAATCCACCTAACCTGGCTAATCCATCTAACCTGGCTAATCCATCTAACCTGGCTAATCCACCTAACCCGGCCAATCCACCTAACCTGGCCAATCCATCTAACCTGGCCAATCCACCTAACCCGGCTAATCCACCTAACCTGGCCAATCCACCTAACCTGGCCAATCCACCTAACATGGCCAATCCACCTAACCTGGCCAATCCACCTAACCTAGCTAATCCATCTAACCTGGCCAATCCACCTAACCTGGCCAATCCACCTAACCTGGCCAATCCACCTAACCTAGCTAATCCATCTAACCTGGCCAATCCACCTAACCTGGCCAATCCACCTAACCTGGCCAAATCCACCGAACCTGGCTAATCCACCTAACCTGGCCAATCCACCTAACCTGGCCAATCCACCTAACCTGGCCAAATCCACCTAACCCGGCCAATCCACCTAACCTGGCTAATCCACCTAACCTGGCCAATCCACCTAACCTGGCCAATCCACCTAACCTGGCCAATCCACCTAACCTGGCCAATCCACCTAACCCGGCCAATCCACCTAACCCTGCCAATCCACCTAACCTGGCCAATCCACCTAACCTGGCCAATCCACCTAACCTGGCCAATCCACCTAACCTGGCCAATCCACCTAACCCGGCCAATCATCTAACATGGTCAATCCGCCTAACCTGGCTAATCCACCTAACCCGGCCAATCTACCTAACCTGCACATCTTTGACCTCTGTGAGGAATCCGGAGCACCCAGAGGAAACACAGACACAGGGAGAACGTGCAATCTCCACACAGTCACCCAGGGCTGGAATTGAACCTGGATCCTTGGTGCTGTGAGGCAGCCGTGCTAACCACTGTGCCACCTCCTGTCTTACAACCCTCGAGAGAAAAATATCTTCATCACCATCTGAAATGGATGACCCCTCATTTTGCAACAGTGACCCCCTTGTTCCAGATTCTCCCACAAGAGGAACCATCCTCTCCACATCCACTCTGTCAAGACCCCTCCGGATCTTATATCGTTCACTCCAGGTGTGGTGAGTGTGATTCACACCGGATTATAATCTGTAGATACATGTGCCTACATTGTAAGTGCAGTTGCACTACCTGACCACCAGGGGGAGTAGCTCTTGGAATGCTCGAGAATTGTACTGGGCTTCTCCCTTGGTTCCGCACAGGACTCCTCTCCCTGGAGCTGCTGTATAAAGATCAGTGCCACATGGTCAGCCGGCCAGTTTACCGAAAGTTCAATGGCTAACCGGCTGGCTCTGTTGAGAGTATATTAAAACCGCTATTCTAATCCTACAAGCCCGTGTCCGTTGAATTGTTGGTTCCAACACCAGGTTTTACCCAGAACTTTAAATCTGTGTCCCGACTGCTTGTACGATCAGTGAATGGAAACAGAGTTTCTTTGTCCACCCAATGGAAATCTGGCATAATCTTGTGTCCCTGAATCAAATCTCCCCTCAACCTCCTTTGCTGGATCCATTCTGGTAAATCTCCTCTGCACCTTCTCCAAGAACCTTCACATCCTTCCTGAAAAGTGGTGACCAGAGCTTTATAAAGATTCATAGAATAGAATTGGAGCCATAGAATTCCTACAATGCAGAAGGAGGCCATTCAGCCCATCAAATCTGCAGTGATTCTCTGCAAGGGCACCCTGTCTAGGCCCACACCCCTACCCTGTCCCTGTAACCCCATAGCCCCACCAAACCTGCACATCCCTGGACACTAAGGGGTAATTTATCAAGGCCAATCCACCTAACTTTCCCTTCTTTGGACTGTTAGAGGAAACCTGAGCACCGGGTGGAAACCCACGCAGACATGGGGAGAAAGTGCAAACTCCACACACACAGTCACCAAGGCCGAAATGAACCCGGGTCCCTAGCGCTGTGAGGCAGCAGTGCTAATAATCGTGCCACCAGAAGCATAGTTTTGGGATCAATATTACTGTTTATGAATAAAAGCAAATTACTGCGGATGGTGGAATCTGAAGCCAAAGAGAAAATGCTGGAACATCTCAGCAGGTCTGGCAGCATCTGTAGGGAGAGAAAAGAGCTAACAAAGGACCATCTGGACTCAACATGAGATCTTTTCTCTCCCTACAGATGCTGCCAGACATGCTGAGATGTTCCAGCATTTTCTCTTCGGTTACTGTTTATGAAGCTCAAGATTGAATTTGCTTTGCCAACTATTCTCTTTAATATGACTTGTAGATATACAAAATCCCTCTTCACCTCTTTCTCTCTCCTCCCAAAGAGGCCAGTTGGGTTTTTATGACAATCCAGCAGTTTTCATGGTCACTTTTTCCCAGTGCCGGCCCCACAAATGACCAGAATCATTCAGCTCAATTTCACAACCTGCCTTTGTGTTTTTGTGGGTTCTCTCTCACTCCCTATTTTCTGTTTTAAATCAGTTTCACAGGGCATTCGAAGGGGAGGCTTCAAAGTCCGGAAACTCAAACCAAGCATCACATCAGGATCTGACAGAGCCCTCAATTTATCATATCCTGAATATCAGCGGATTTTGAACATGGAAGGAAAAAGCATCGTTCACAGTGGGGAGAACCCGTACACGTCATCGGGCCCCATGAGACAGAAATGCAGCCGCACTGAGGAGAAACCGTGGAAATGTGCGGACTGTGGGAAAGGATTCACTTCCCCATCCCAGCTGGAAACTCATCGACGTGTTCACACTGGGGAGAGACCATTCACCTGCTCCACCTGTGGGAAGGGATTCACTCAGTCATCCCACCTGCTGAGTCACCAGCGAGTTCACACTGGGGAGAGACCGTTCACCTGCTCCACCTGTGGGAAGGGATTCGCTAAGTCATCCAACCTGCTGAGTCACCAGCGAGTTCACACAGGGGAGAGACCATTCACCTGCTCCACCTGTGGGAAGGGATTCACTAAGTCATCCAACCTGCTGAGTCACCAGCGAGTTCACACAGGGGAGAGGCCATTCACCTGCTCCACCTGTGGGAAGGGATTCACTAAGTCATCCAACCTGCTGAGTCACCAGCGAGTTCACACTCGGGAGAGACCATTCACCTGCTCCACCTGTGGGAAGGGATTCACTCAGTCATTCCACCTGCTGAGTCACCAGCGAGTTCACACTGGGGAGAGACCGTTCACCTGCTCCACGTGTGGGAAGGGATTCACTGAGTCATCCAACCTGCTCAGTCACCAGCGAGTTCACACTGGGGAGAGACCATTCACCTGCTCCACCTGTGGGAAGAGATTCACTCAGTTATCCCACCTGCGGAAACACCAGCGAGTTCACACTGGGGAGAGACCGTTCACCTGCTCCACGTGTGGGATGGGATTCTCTGAGTCATCCACACTGCGGAAACACCAGCAAATTCACACTGGGGAGAAACTGTTCACCTGCATCGAGTGTGGGATGGGATTCACTCAGTCATCCAACCTGCTGAGTCACCAGCGAGTTCACACTGGGGAGAGACCATTCACCTGCTCCATGTGTGGGAAGGGATTCACTCTGTCATCCACACTGCGGAAACACCAGCGTGTTCACACTGGGGAGAGACCGTTCACCTGCTCCACGTGTGGGATGGGATTCACTCAGTCATCCGCCCTGCTGAGTCACCAGCGAGTTCACACTCGGGAGAGACCATTCACCTGCTCCACGTGTGGGAAGGGATTCACTCGGTCATCCAACCTGATGAGTCACCAGCGAGTTCACACTGGGGAGAGACCGTTCACCTGCTCCACGTGTGGGAAGGGATTCACTGAATCATCCACACTGCGGAAACACCAGCGAGTTCACACTGATGAGAGACCGTTTCTATGTCCAGACTGCGGGAAGAGCTATAAAAGTTCTGGGGAATTGATGAACCATCAACGTGTTCACACTGACGAGAGACCGTTTAGGTGCTCTCACTGTGGGACTGGGTTCAGACAATCATCTTACCTCACTGCACATCAGCGAATTCACACCGGGGAGAGGCCATTCACCTGCTCCCAGTGTGGGAAGGGATTCACTCAGTTATCCCACCTGCTGAGACACCAACGTGGCCATAAGTAACCACAGTGATTGGATTTTGCTGTGAACTCACATTCAGGACTGAACCATGTTCATGTGGGTCTCTTTCTGCTGATGACAAACTCCAGCATTTACAGGGGCTAATATTCTGGCTGAAAGTTAAATAAATTAGAATTATGTTAAATACGCAGTGTTGAAGTTTTTTAATATCTCTGACACAAGTAAGTTCCTTTTGAAGTACTCTCGCTCTCCCCTGTCTCTTCCATCCTCACCTCCAACAAGAAGTGTGAGGAGCTTGTGGAGCTTCTTTGTGACTGAGATTGAGTCAATCCGATCAGCTGCCTCTGCTGCTTCCCTCCCTTCCACGAGCCCACCGGACCAAACTGTCTCTAAATTTCATCCTTTTGACTTCTGGTGGCGGCCATGGAGTAGGAGGTCGCGCATTTGGGAGCTCCCGCTCGTGACGGACCTTTTGAACCTATTCTCCCGATTTTTTTCGGAATTCTATTAGAAACATCGGTGGAGAGTGAGACAGTGAGGAGAAATCCCCCACCAGTATGTGGAGCCGTGGACCAGAAATGGTTGTCCAAGAAGAATTAGTTGAGCAACGAAGCTGACTGGAGAACCTGCAGCACGGAAAGGCATGGCAGAGGCGCAGGATCCCGGTTTGGTGGCACAGTGGTCAATGTTATTGCGGGTGGAGTTCATTCAGGAGAGCTTCGGCAAGCAAATGAAGGCAACCTAATTAAGGCAAGGATTGATTGGGTGGAACAGGGGCTGGAAGCCCATGGACCGGCGATCCAGAAGGTCCAGAGCACGAGGACCATTTAACCGCTTTGGAGGTGGAGGTGGGGCTGATGAGGGACCACCAGAAAAAGTTGCAGGAGGACCTGGAGAACAGGTCCCAGAGACAGAACCTGAGGATTGTCGGCCTCCTGGAGGGCAGTGAAGGGTCGGACGCAAGGGCATATGTGACAAATATGCTAGAAAAGCTGATGGGAGATGGGGCGTTTTGTCGACCCTTGGAAGTAGATAGAGCGCTTGCGAGGAAGCCGCGAGCGATATGAACCTCCGGTTCCTGGATAAGGAGTGGATTTTGCGGTGGGTAAAGCAGACACTGAGCTGCAAGTGGGAGAACTGTGAGCTGCGCATCTACCAGGACCTGGGCGTGAAACTGGCCAAAAGACCAGCTGGATTCAATAGGGTAAAATCGGCCCTCTTCAAGCAGGGGGTGAAGTTTGGGATGTTATACCCAATGCGTCTGTGGGTCACGTTTGAGGGCCAAGAACTTTACCTTGAATCGCCGGACGAAGCGATGGACTTTATCAAAGACAAAAGGCTGGCAGGAGTTTGAGGGCATTGAACCTTGGGCGAGGGTATTGCGGTATCGATTCTGTTAAAGTTTCCTTAGTTTTGATCTGTATATGCAGTGCTCTCTGTGTAACAGTTTTTTAGGCCGTTGCTTAGATTTGTAAAGTTAACTTTATTTCAGTAGGTAGATGGTGGAGGGATTTTTTCTACTGTGTGTTGATTGGGGACTGTGATGTTTTGAATATGTATGTTCGAGGGGGGGTGGGATAGGATGTCTGGCGCCATGAGTGGGTTACCAGGCTAGGTGGGCTAAATCACGGAAGTGCAGTGGGGGAGGGGGTGGTGAGCAGGTGGTAAGTTTGTTAAGGGGGGTTGGGATTCTTGTGCTGCTAATAGTGGGGCGGAGGGGGAAGCGGGAGCTGCTCTTCTGACAGAGGAGAAACTGTTGCTGAGAGACAAAAGGGGAGGTTGAGGACCAACGGAGGTGAGGAACGCGAGCTGGAGGCTGGCCTTAGAAGGGTGATCAGTACATGGAACGTTAGAGGGCTGAATGGGCTGGTTAAGAGGGCTCACATGTTCACACATTTGAAGGGATTGAAGGCGAAAGTGGCAATGTTACAGGAGACACACCTGAGAGCAATAGATCAGACCAGATTGAGGAAGGGATGGGTCAGCCAAGTATTTCATTTCAGTGCTGGACTCTTACGACTAGGGGGGTCGCTATCCTGATCAACAAACGGGTGGCATTTGAGGCAGGGAGAATAGTGGCGGGCGTGAGGGCAAGTTCATCATGGTGAGGTGGGGGGGGTTGAGGTCAACGACAGGGAGGGTGCCAGCAGTAGCGAAGGAACTAAAGGGGTTATAGAATATAGAATATAGAACAGTACAGCACAGAACAGGCCCTTCGGCCCTCAATGTTGTGCCGAGCCATGATCACCCTACTCAAACCCACGTATCCACCCTATACCCGTAACCCAACAACCCCCCCTTAACCTTACTTTTATTAGGACACTACGGGCAATTTAGCATGGCCAATCCACCTAACCCGCACATCTTTGGACTGTGGGAGGAAACCGGAGCACCCGGAGGAAACCCACGCACACAGGGGGAGGACGTGCAGACTCCACACAGACAGTGACCCAGCCGGGAATCGAACCTGGGACCCTGGAGCTGTGAAGCATTTATGCTAACCACCATGCTACCCTGCTGCCCCATGAGTTCATGGAGTAAATTGTGGGGTGGGGGTAGACCCGTGGCGGTTCGGACGGCCAAGAGTGAAGGAATTTTCTTTTTTTCTCCCATGTGCACAAAGCGTACTGCCGGATCGACTTCTTTATTCTGAGCATGGTTCTGCTGGTGGGAGTGGTTGATACCGAATATTCGGCAATTGCTCTGTCGGACCATGCCCCACATTGGGTGGATTTACAGGTGAATAAGGAGAGAGGGCAGCGCGCGCAATGGAGGTTGGGTGTGGGACTGTTAGCGGATGAGGGGGTGTGCGGGTGGGTGAGGGAGTCTATCCAGAACTATTTGGAAATAAATGACACGGGGGATGTCTCGGCAGCAACGGTTTGGGAAGCGCTGAAGGCAGTGGTTAGGGGGAGTTAATGTCGATACAGACCCATAGGGAAAAGGTGGAGCGAGCAGAGAGGGATAGGATAGTTGGGGAAATACTCCAGGTGGACTGGACATATTCGGAGGCCCCGGAGGCGGGGTTATTGAAGGAGTGGCAGGGGCTACAAATGGAGTTTGAGCTGTTATCTGGAGGGAAGGCGGAGGAGCAACTGAGGAAGGCGAGGGGGGAGCGGTATACGAGTATGGTGAGAAGGCCAGTACGATGCTAGCGCACGAGCTGAGGAAAAGGGAGGCGGCCAGGGAGCTTGGAAGAGTGAAGGGCAGAGGTGGGAACCCGGTCTTGGACCCAGCAGGGGTGAACGGGGTGTTTAAGGAGTTTTCTAGCAAGTTATAGGAGTCAGAACCCCAGCTGGGGTAGAGGGGATGAGGCAGTTTCTGGGTGAGTTGAAGTCCGAAGGAAGGACTGGTGGAGGAGTTGGGAGCCCCGATTGGAATTGAAGAAATAGTAGAGGGGCTGGAGGCCAGGCATTGGGTAAGGCCCCGGGATCGGACAGCTACCCAGTTGAATTTTATAAGAAGTTCTCGGAGATGCTGAGCCCGCTTCTGGTGTGGGAATTTAATGAGGCAAGGGAGCAGGGTGCCCTTCCCCCAACAATGTCACAGGCCTCGATCCTGAAGTGCGAGAAGGACCCTGAGCTATGCGGGTCATATAGGCCAATCTTCCTATTGAACGTGGATGCCAAACTGTTGGCCAGAATATTGGCCTCAAGGCTAGAGGGCTGTGTCCCTGAGGTGATGAGGGAAGACCAGACGGGGTTTGTGAAGGGCAGGCAACTTACGGCCAAATTCAGAAGCCTCTTAAACGTTATGAAAGGTGGGAGAGGGAAAGGTATTGGTTATCTACAAAGATCTCATGGAGTCGGGGGAAACTCAGATAGAGGAGCTAAAGGGCAAATGGGAAGAGGAGCTCTGGGGAGGGATAGAGGCAGGTCTGTGGGCGGATGCCTTGAGCAGAGTCAATACGTCCTCATCATGTGCCAGGCTCAGCCTGATACAATTTATGGTCGTTCACAGGGCAGACATTTTTTAAAAAATTTAAGAGTACCAAATTTATTTTTTCCAATTAAGGGGCAATTTAGCGTGGCCAATCCACCTAGTCTACACATCTTGGGGTTGGGGCGAAACTCACGCAAACACAGGCAGAATGTGCAAACTCCACACAGACAGTGACCCAGAGCCGGGATCGAACCTGGGACTTTGGCACCGTGAGGCAGCGATTCTAACCACTGTGCCACCGTGCTGCCCCGTTCACCGGGCACACATGCCGGTGGCCTGGATGAGCAGGTTTCTTGGGGTAGAGGAGAGGGGGGGGGGTGGGGGGACAGCAAGTCATGTCCGTATGTTCTGGGCCTGCCTGAAGCTTGGGGGATTCTGGCAGGGTTTTACAGATGTCATGTCCACGGCCCTAAAAACACAGGTGGTGCTGAGCCCAGAGGTGGCGGATTTTGGAGTGTCGGCAGTCCAGGGGGCGAGAGAGGCTGATGTCTTGGCCTTTGCCTCCCTGGTAGCCCGGAGACGGATATTGCTAGCGTGGAGGGACTCGAAACCGCTGGAATCGGAGATCTGGGTTAGCGACGTGGCTGGATTTCTCAGACTTGAAAAATCAAGTTTACCCTCAGAGGGTCAACGCTCGGGTTTCATCAGGAGGTGGCAGCCATTTGTCAACCTCTTTAGAGAAAATTAACTGTCAGCAGAGGCAAAAAACTTAAAGGGGGACAGTTAGGCTATTCTCTGTTGAGGGTAGGAGGGACTTGTTAAGGATGGAGATGATTTATGCATGATGTTTTATGTGGATTTGCATTGTTTACTGTTGTCACTTATTATTATAAAATTACAAAACCTTAACAAAATGTATTTTTTTAAAAATCAACATCACCAAAATCAGATCATCTGCACATTGTCACATTGCTGTTTGTGGCATCTTGCTTTGTGGAAATTGGCTGCTGCATTTCCTATAACAGTGACGACACTTCAGAAGCACTTTGGGACATGCTGTGGTTATGAAAGGTGCTACAGAAGTGCAAGTTTTAAATTGAAGATTGATGCTTTCTGATATTAATTGATTTCAGACATCCCCAATTAATAAATTTGCTTTGGTTCGGACAAGACTTTAACCAATTAAATCAAAGGCAGAATTCTGAACAGTAAATTTAAAAAGGAGTTTTTTTAAAGAAAAGCTTTTCTGACTGACTTGAAGAAATTGACGTTTACAACTTCATGGCAGTGATCAGTCTGTGGAAGTGTAACCCACCCTGGCTCCTTCTTTGACACTAATTTCCTTGGAACTCGGCCTCGAGAGTCTTCAGTACTTGGCCAGCAAGGAAGACCTTTGGAAACTCGACTTTTACCCCCAAAGTGACCATTACCTCATGTCAGAGTTGGGCCTGTGGTAATATAACCATTGGTCAATTGGGCACCAGTTTAATTTAATTGGATCTTTAATTACTGAAAACCACCTTCTCTCATTACCTTTGACAGGAATACAATCGAACTGTTTCATACCAGCCCTTTACCTGATTCTGCACAATTCCTTATTCAAACAGTTTCAAACATTGAGGCTAATCAGAGTTGGAAGGTTTCTCTTGCTGCTATATTTATCCTCAATGCACATTCTTTATATACACAACAATGAAGCTTTTACATTTTTACAACAAATAAAACTCAAACTTTTACTATAACTACTGATTCATTATTGTTTAATTGTAAATCAATTAAAGATCACTGCTTATTTAATCATCTGTTACAAACTGGTAGCTAATTAATACAGTAATTTGTAATTGATACATTTGATACAAGATACACTAGTTATCTACGCTTCACCTGGGATCTGTGTCTATGTATTTACATTGTGTATTTATCGTATGTCTGAGTTTTTTCATGTATGGAACGATCTTTCTGGACTGTACGCAGAACAAACCCTTTCACTGTACCTCGGTACACGTGACAATAAATCAAATCCAATCAAAGAGACAGTTTCTGACTAATCTTCAGATTGAACAATGAGCCGCCTTAAAAATTATTCATTCATGGGAGGTGGGGGTCAATGGCTGGACCAGCATTTACTGCTCATTCCAATTGCCCTTGAACTGCTTGTCTTTTGAGGCTATTTCAGAGGGCACTTACGAATCAACCACAACATTGCTGTGGATCTGGAGTCACGTGTAGGACAGGCCACGTAAGGAGAGCAGATTTCCTGAAGAACATTCATGAACCAGATGGGTTTTTACAACAACCAACAATGTCATCATTCGACTTTTAATTTCAGATTTTATTCAAATTCAATATGTCATCGGCAGATTCGATCCCAGATCCCCAGAGCATTAACCTGGGTCTCTGGATTACTAGCCCAGTAACAATTCCATTACTCCAATGCCCAGCCCACATAGTCTTGGCAGAGTATGATGTCTTGTAACTTCTCAAAATTATAAAAGTAATTTATTTTTCAAACAAATTCTGATAGCTCTGCAGTTTCTGGAAACATTTTGGTTGATCGTGTCATTTAAAAAAAATAAAGATCTAGTCTTTGCAATATGATTACCTAATACACCAATTCACTAATGATAATCAATGTTAACTACTGAATAATCATGAATTTAATTCTTGTTTTTTGCCATGAAAATGAAAATACTAAATTTTTGCAGTCCAGGGGTAATCAGCAGTCGAACACCAGGTAACTTAAAAGAACCTTTTATTTACCGTGGGGCTGCAACACAGCTGTAACTCAAGTGAAAAGCACATTTCTCTTAGTTACAGTTGACTATATTCTTGGGGTGGGAGGTGGGGTGGGGTGTGGGGGTGGGGGGGGGGGGGGTGTGGGGGGGGTGGTGGGGGGGGGGGGGTGGGGGGGGTTATAGGGTGGATACGTGGGTTTGAGTAGGGTGATCATGGCTCGGCACAACATCGAGGGCCGAAGGGCCTGTTCTGTGCTGTACTGTTCTATGTATAACCTCCCTGCTCTGAAATTCTATGCCTCGCCTAATAAAGGCAAGTTTACTTTACCATCAAACTGAAAACGCCCAGACTTCATGTCGAGATTGTGAAGGCAGCCAATTCTCAAATTCAGCCAGGAACACATTCCCCACTCCCCTCAAGGGACCTGGTGTGCCGGCATACTCTGTCCGGCCCCAACTCTGAGTCAGTCAGAATAATCAACACACCGTGCAACAGGATTTTGTATTCATATGAGCCCTCACTGGGTAGTTTGCCCCAACGAGCAAATAGATTCTCATCTCCGATTCCACTGTTCTCTCAAGGATGTTTCGCAGTTCATCAAAGTGAGCACCAACAAGCTGCACCACGGAGCAGAGACTATCGGCCACAACATCCTTCCTAATGGCAGCCACCATCACAATGTCAACAGCACAGCCGGGGTGTAGGCCTGCTCACCAGCAAAACCACCACTGCAGGCTGGGCCCACCCCAACCACTGAGTCCTCAACTCGGATCCTCATCGCTAAAGTCCAGCCAGGATCTTCCAGGGACATAGTACAAGACACGTGCTCCAAAAGCACGTGCTCCAAAAGCAAGTAATTATGTAATGTCCACCCAGATTAAAAACAAGGATTAAAAGATGAGAAGTGCCAGAGTTTGAGAAAATGCAGCCGCTTCCTGTGCTCACATGTCCACCCCCTTCCTTGTTTTGCAGTTCGATGAGGGTCAGAGTTCTTACTGCCCCCACCGGGGGTTGAAGGTAAGATGGTGGACAGTGCAGGCTGCGTGCCTGGAGCTGTTTCCCGGAGATCCAGCAGAGACGGCCCGCGTTCAATTCCCCAGGACAATATTACACATGCTACCAGCTTGGGAAAGCCTTCCACCATTCCTCCGCAATGTTGAATAAGGGATCATTTTCCCAGGGCTGGAAGCTCGAGGCATTCAGTTGTAATCAGGATTCCTTTTATTCTTCGAGACACTGGTTTCATGTTCAAACCTTTGCTTCAGAACAGTTAATGTGAGGCCATTGGCACCATTATTGAGGGTAGCCATAATGTTTGAAACAAACCTGTTGGATTGTAACCTGGTGTTGTAAGACTTCTTACCATTATTGAAGATTAGGATTTGCAACCAGATGGCTTTGTTGGTAACTGGTTGGGGCAGACAGACCCACCGTCTGCTGGGCCACTGTGTGGCTTAGCTGGAATGTTCATGTGATACAAGATGTGTTACATTCCAGGACATCTGGGGTGTTAGCCTTTGTTCACTTTGAAACTCCTCAGAAACTTCCAGAACCCATCATGTGACCTGCTGGAACCAACCTGTCAGCTCAGCAATTGTACCTTCCGAAAATCATTAATAAAAATACTTTATATAGTAGCCCAGCTGACAGATATGTTTCATCTTCCGTCTTGATGGTGACGTACTTTTCATTGAAAGTTTAAGAAAATCTTTTTAACTTGTTACTTTCCTACCTCTGAACAGCTAATGAATCCTATGAATTGACCATTTGAAGTGTCCATTCTGGCTGGATGGTTAAGGCTTGTGAAACTTGATTCATTTTGCAATGGTAATTTCTTGTACCCCATAAATCAACCTGTCATTTGTGAATTTGCTGGTGTTTCTTGAGTGTGGATGACTGAGTGAATCCCTTCCCACAGTCAGAGCAGATGAATGGTCTCTCTCCGGTGTGAAGTCGCTGGTGTGACAGCAGGGTGGACGAACGACTGAATCCCTTCCCACAGTCAGAGCAGGTGAACGGTCTTTCCCCAGTGTGAATTCGCTGGTGCTTTTGCAGGTTGGATGAATCACTGAATCCCTTTTCACACTGAGAGCAGGTGAATGGCCTCTCCCCGGTGTGAATTCGCTGGTGTTTCCGCAGGGCGGATGACTGATTAAATCCCTTTTCACACACTGAGCAGAGGAACGGCCTCTCCCCAGTGTGAACACGCTCATGTTTCAGCAGGGTAGACGAATCAGCGAATCTCTTCCCACAATCGGAGCAGGTGAACGGCCTCTCCCCGGTGTGAACACGGAGATGTCTCCGCAGCGTAGATGATTCAGTGAATGCCTGCCCACAATCAGGGCAGGTGAATGGCTTCTCCCCGGTATGGCGACGCCGATGGATTTCCAGCTGGGATGGGCAAATAAATCCCCTCTCACATTCTCCACATTTCCACGGTTTCGCCATGATCCAGATGTCACTGCCTCTGTCCAAGTTGAAAGATGATTCGTCCACAAACACAGAGAACACAGTACGATCCCTCTCCGCTTTGTGAGTGGCGCAATGTCTTTTTCCGACTGTGTCAGTGTTTAAAGCTCTTTCCACAGTTTGTACAATGGAACCCGCTAAATTGGGTGTCTGTGTGTCTGTGTATCCCGGTGCTTTGGCAGTCACACTGATTTTTTAAAATCTTTTGAAGCAGGTGGAACAGGCAAACATATCTCCTTCTAGATTCAAAAGCCGATGATATTCATGTCGCTATGAACTGAGTGACTCGGTCATATCTCAACTTGCATTTGGTTTGAGATTTTTCTCCGTCAATCCTCTCCTTCCATTATCCTGTGAAAGGAATTTACAAGTATCATTACAAGATAGAAATTCAGAATAGACAATTTTAGTTGATGTGAAATTTGTTTCCTCTCTCATTTACTGAAAAGCTATAAATATTCATCCAACACATTCTCCCTCCATTCTCACTCTACTGTAGCTGATAGTCACCCTCCAAATTCTACTGAAGGTTTTGGTTAAGGTTGATTGACAAATCTATGCTCACTGCTTCCTATCCTGGACACAGAGACCTCACAATCTTCATGTAGGCTGCCAGACAGCTGCATGTCCCTGGCCCAAGGATGGAATTGAACCCGGGTTCCGGCTGCTGTGAGGCAGCAGTACACCACTGTGTTGCCCTCAAGGAGATCGATAGGCCAAATGGCCTCCTTGAGGATTGCACTGTGGCAAAGTGGTTAGCACTGCTACTTCACAGCACGAGGGACCCAGGTTCGATTCTGACCTTCAGGTCCTTGCTTTGTGGAGTTTATATGTTCTCCTCTGTCTGTGTGGGTTTCCTCCTACAGTCCAAAGATGTGCAGGTTAGGTGGATTTTCCATGTTAAATTGCCTCTTGGTGTTGTTACATCACCCTGGGTTAATGTGCGGTCAATTCCAGCCCCACAGAGCCAGAGTCTCAACACGAGTGAATTAACTAACAATTTGTAGAAAGTATTCAAGATCTTTGGCCCTAAACTGCTCCAATAACTTACAAGCATCAGATTTGTAAGTGAAACACAACAACTGTTTTTTTTAAACATAGAATTTACAGTGCAGGAGGCCATTCGGCCCATCGAGTCTGCACCAGCTCCTGGAAAGAGCACCCTACCCAAGGTTAACACCTCCACCCTATCCCCATAACCCAGTAACCCCACCCAACACTAAGGGTAATTTTGGACACTAAGGGCAATTTATCATGGCCAATCCACCTAACCTGCACATCTTTGGACTGTGGGAGGAAACTGGAGCACCTGGAGGAAACCCACGCACACACGGGGAGGATGTGCAGACTCCGCACAGACAGTGACCCAAGCCGGAATTGAACCTGGGACCCTGGAGCTGTGAAGCGATTGTGCTATCCACAATGCTACCGTGCTGCCCCACTTAGAAATAATTCAAGCAATAATAATAGAATAATAGCCAGATAATCTACCAGTCCCCCCCTTTCACCATCTGACCCTCCACCGACACACACACAAGACGGAGACACACAAAGGGAAGAGAAGGGGTAAAAATAAAAAGAGGATTAATATGAAAGGGAAGATGGGTGTGCTTGCTTCAGATGCTGAAGTTGTTGCAGCAGCAGGCTGTCCTCCCACGCCGAGGGGTGATTGTAACCGCTGGTTGGATCGCTAATGAGGATCCTTTGGTAGTAGCATTCAGCCAGAACTCCCAGCTATAGGGTTCCCTGTGGGGAAATCACTTTAACTTGCGTTAACCCAGGGCCTTCACTCAAAACGAACAGCCTCAGTCCTGTGTAATTCTTAAGCTCTTGGTCTCACTTTCTCCTCAGCTTCAACTCCCCAGCTTCAACTTGTGATTTAAACTTCACTGCTTTCCAGACTCACCAGAATGTCCCCTAGCTTTACTGAGGAAAATGGAGTATCAGAGAAGCATCTTCTATGAGATATTAGAGAGGTCTGGTATCCTTTCAGGGAGAGAAGCCCAAAGAGTTCCCTCCAGCTCTGTCTTCAGGCATTAAACACACACAGGCTGGTTAGAAAGGGAAAGTTAGCTGGATCCATTTCCCTGGAGTGAGCGCCAGGTTTGAGAGAGTTTTACCCTTTCAGGGAGAGAGAAACTCAAAGAGACTCCTTCAGCTCCGTTTTCAAAACAAAACTAAAAAAACAGAAAACACAGTCTCACAGACGATGGACTATTCTAGAGAAAAACCTGGCCAATCAACACAACCCATTGATAAGGCCCGGCAATCTGAACCAGTCCATTGGCCGACAGCCAAGTCCATCAAGATGTGCCATCATTGATGTCAGGCCAAATAGCATATCCAACTGGAGATCCCGGTTTTAAACTTAAAGGTGAAGCCCATCTTAAAGATATTAGCACATTTTTGTCCATATACAAATAATGAAATAGAATCATAAAATCATCATAGAATTCTTAAGGTACAGAAGGAGACCATTTGGCCCACGAGTGGCCCATAAGGGGCAGCACAGTAGCATGGTGGTTAGCATAAATGCTTCACAGCTCCAGGGTCCCAGGTTCGGTTCCCGGCTGGGTCACTTTCCGTGCGGAGTCTGCACGTCCTCCCCGTGTGTGCGTGGGTTTCCTCCGGGTGCTCCGGTTTCCTCCCACAGTCCAAAGATGTGCGGGTTAGGTGGATTGGCCATGCTAAATTGCCCGTAGTGTCCTAAAAAGTAAGGTTAAGGGGGGGGGGGGGGGGTGGTGGTTGTTGGGATACGGGTATCGGGTGGATAAGTGGGTTTGAGTAGGGTGATCATTGTTCGGCACAACATCGAGGGCCGAAGGGCCTGTTCTGTGCTGTACTGTTCTATGTCCTATGAGTCTGCACCAACCCTTCAAATGAGCACTCTACCCATTTACATTCACTCCTGCCCGCCTTATTCCCATAACCGAGAACCGAACCTGCATATCCCTGGACATTAAGGGGCAATTTAGCGTGGCCAATCTACAGTGGCACAGCGGGTAGCACTGTTGCTTCACAGCTCCAGGGCCCCAGGTTCGATTCCCGCCTTGGGTCACTGTCCAAGCAGAGTCTGCACCTTCTCCCCATGTCTGCGTGGGTTTCCTCCGGGTACTCTGGGTTCCTCCCACAAGTCCCAAAAGGTGAGCTTGTTAGGTAATTTGGACATTCTGAATTCTCCCTCTGTGCACCCGAACAGGCACCGGAGTGTGGCGACTAGGGGATTTTCATAGTAACTTCATTGCAGTGTTAATGTCAGTTTATTTGTAACACTAAAGATTATTACCTAACCTGCATATCTGTGGACTCCACAAAGAGGCCAGAATTGAACCTTAGGTCCCTGGTGCTGTGAGGCAGCACTGCTAACCACTGTGCCACCACACTGTCCCAAATAGAAAAACAACAGAAATTAAAAGGGAAAACAAGGGCAGACAGGGATCAAGAAGAGGATCCTTACAACGTCCAAAAGGTTAGGTGGGGTTACAGGGGAGCGGGCATGGGCCGAGGGAGGGTGCTCTTTCTGAGAGTCCTGACAGCGTCATTCCTTTCCCTTCAATTCCTGCAAGTCAACAATTGAAGCCCAGAATGAGAAAACAAATAGAAAGCGGGAGAAAAGTGATTTACTCACAGATGTTGCTCACAGAAGGACGTATCAGTCTGTCCAGCTCAATTTTCATTTACACAAAGCCCGCGCTGATTGACTGGAGGACCAAAATCCTTCCGGTCCTCCAACACTTCCCATTGGTCAATATCTCAGCATGCAGCTCAGGGGATAACCCGCACATGCGCAGCTTACCCTCTCCCTTGGACATGCGCAGTCACGGGGGAGGGTGCCATCACCGGAGCGGTTTCTCGCTCTGGCTGGAGCCAGCAGCCGGTTGCCTGGAAACTGTGGGTTAAACACTGGAAAATGTGTCTGAGGTGGCTGGGGGAGGGGCCAAGCCTGCGCATTGGAACCTGGAGACGTCACCATGGAGCAGGGTGATTCCTATTGGCTGATTCAGACATCCATTGTGACGGCACAATACGGAAGTTGAACAATGAAATTGCCTCCTCTCACCAACATCTGGGAGGAAATCAGTGTTTCCCCCTTTCCATTTCTCGTTCTGGGGGCAAATTGGTGACTAAACCCTGAACTTCCTCTGGTTGCCACAGGTGACTGACCTTTTTGGGTTCTTGTGTATTGAAGGAATATAAATAATGTAATAATTATGTCCATTCTATCAATCGCCTGTGTACAGTCACACCTATTTTAATGTATTTCCCCAATTCACCACAGCTGATTTGTCCTTTATACGTTCATAATTTATTTTGTTCAAATTTAATACCCTGGCTGCAGATTGAAATATCTCACATTCAAGCACAATGTAAGTCTATCATCATCTGGTCACACATCTCTGAAGGTTTTTTATGGCAAGATTATCAATTAACCCTTTATCATTACATAATACTAGATCTAAAACACCCTGTTCTCTAGTCTGTTCCTCAATAAGGTAGTCTGCCTCAACGACTACTGACCAGTGGCTCTGACATCTGAAATCATGAAATGTTTCAAATGGCGAATCATGGGACGGATCAATGCCAGCCTCCCAGACAGTCTCGATGCATTGCAGCTCCCCTATCACCGCAATCGGTCCACAGCAGATGCTATCTCTTTGGCCCTACAATCAACACTCAAACACCTCGACAACAAGGACACCTACATCAGACGTGTTCATAGACTACAGCTCCGCCTTCAACACCATTATCACTGCTAAGACTAATAACCAAATTCTGCAATCTTGGACTTGACCCCTCCCTGTGCAGCTGGATCCTTGACTCGCTCACCAACACACTGCAATCTGTCAGGATAGGTAACAGCACCTCCTCCACAATAGTCCTCAATACCAAGGCCCCACAAGGATGTGTGCTCAGTCCTCTACTGTACTCCCTATACACACACACTGTGTGGCAAGATTTAACTCCAATTCGATCTATAAGTTTGCGGATAATATGACTCTGGTGGGTTGGTGCTATGTCTTTTCGTCCGATGTCATTTCGTCCGACACTTCGTCCACGTCTTTTCTTCCAACGTCTTTTTGTCCGTCCGTCTTTTGGTCCAACGTCATTTTGTCCGGTGATTTTTTTCGTCAAAGATTTTTTGTGACTTTTTACGTGTTTTTGCTGGACGATTTTTTTTGTCAAAGACTTTTTGGAACTTGACTTTTAGTAACTTGCTTCGTAGCACTCCACTCCACTTTAACTTTTGTACATGGAAATCTTCTCTAATGCACATAATATACAATAAAGGATCTTTATTACCGGCCTCTTTCCTTTAACGAGCCTCGTTAAAGGATAGTTATTATCGTTCTCGCCCCTTTAACGAGCCTCGTTAAAGGATAGATATTATCTGTCTCTTTCCTAATCCCGAATTCGCCCATCCCGAAATGGCAAAGTTCATTGTGTCAACGAAGAGTAAACGGAAGGTGGCTGATGGAAATAACTATATCTACGATTTTCATTCGAGCAGTGCAAACCTAGGAAAAGAATACTGGAGATGTGAGAAAAGAAGGCTATGTTCAGTGCGGATTCACACGGTCACGGAAAACAATGAGCCTAAAATTATTTATTTCTCTAATGAGCACCTTCATCCAGCTGATGTCAATTCGTTAAATGCTAGAAAAGCAGTTGCAGAAATAAAACATGAAGCAGTGGAAAACATAGCAGCAAGTTCGCGTAGCATACTAGTGGCCAAGTTTACGCAGCTATCAGAAAATACCTGCTCCCCAAAACGGAAATTTTTCGACGTCTCCCGGTGGGGGAAGGTGTGCTGAACGACTTTCCCTGCAGTCCATGACTCGAACTCGGAGTGGAAAGGGGGAAAAAACAGCAGCAGCTCCTCAGAAAAAACGGGGGAAGGGATCCAAGATAGCCGCCGACAGAGCTCCAGAGGAGTGGAGGCTCTGGGCCCAGGAGCAACAAACTGATCTCCTGCGCTGCTTTAAAGAATTCAAGGATGAAGTACTGAGCTCTCTGCAGGAAACGAACAGAAGGCTGTCAGAGATTCAGTCCACCCAGGGTGCTGCCATCAAGAAGTTGCAGACGCAGGCCATTGAACGAGAGGAGGAGGCCGTGGTCCTCGTGAGTAAGGTGGAGGGGCACGAAGCACTCCACAAGAAGTGGCAGGAACGCTTCGAGGAGCTGGATCATTGCATGAGGCGGAAAAACCTGCGGATCTTGGGCCTTGCAGAGGGGCTAGAGGGATCAGACCTGACAGCCTATGTGGCTGTAATGCTGAATTCGCTAGTGGGGGCCGGGTCTCTCCATCTGCCCTTGGAGCTGGAGGGAGCGCACAGGGTGCTGGCCAGGAGGCCCAAGGAAGATGAACCCCCGCGTGCGGTGCTGGTGAGGTTCCACCGGTTCAGTGATCGGGAGTGCGTGCTGCGCTGGGCCAAGAAGGTGAAGAGCAGCAAGTGGGAGAATGGGGTAGTACGGATCTACCAGGATTGGAGTGCGGAGGTGGCTAAGCGACGGTCCGGATTTAATCGGACGAAAGAGGTGCTTTATAGAAAAAAGATAAAGTTCGGAATATTGCAGCCCGCGCGCCTGTGGGTAACTTATTTGGACCGGCACCATTATTTAGTTTCCCCGGAGGAGGCGTGGGCCTTCGTGCGGACGGAGAAACTGGATTTGAACTAGGGGTTGGGGGTTGCAAGGTCGGCTGTAATATATTAGTGCTGGATACTGCTGTTGCTGTGTTCTCTTTTTCTTCTGTTGTTTTCTTCTTGTTTTAGTACTTTTGCAATTTTGATATGGTTATTTACGGAGGGGTTGTTCTGCTATGTTTTTGTTTTTGTGCTGTGGGGCATTGTTTGGGCTGTGTATCTTGAGGGGAGGGTCGGGGGGGTATGTTGTATTCTATGTCGGAGTGGGGGTATGGAGTGGGGCTGATATTTGGGAGCTGCGTCAGAAGGGTGTGGTGGGGCAGTGCGAAAGCGCAGGCTTTCCTCTGGTTTCCCGTGCTGCGGGGCTGGGGGGTGGAGACGGTGACGGGGGAGGCGGGGCCTTAACTGGTTCTTCTCCGCGCTGGAGCGGTGCCTGGAGGAGGGATAGATTGGGGGATGATCCCACTTCGGGAAGGGTCGGGCTATTGGCGGGAGTTTCCGGGGTCAGCAGAAGTTAGCTGACCCACGGAAGTACAATGGAGGACGGTTCGCGGCTGGGAGGGTTCCTAGCCTGGGGGGGAAGGGAGGGGGGGAAAGGGGAATACCGGGTTGCTGCTGGTAGGGTCAAGAAGGAGCTGATGGGGGCTGGGGGGACAGAGGTGAGGGGTTGTCGCTATGGGGACGGGGTCGAGCAGGGGGTGCTGGCCTGGGGCGGGCAGTCGACGGGCTATGGCTAGCCGACGGGGGAGGGGAGCGGGACGCCCTCTGATCCGGTTGGTCACCTGGAATGTGAAAGGGTTGAATGGGCCGGTGAAGCGGTCGAGGGTACTGGCTCATCTGAAGGGGCTAAAGGCAGATGTGGCAATGCTTCAGGAGACCCACCTGAGGGTGGCGGACCAGGTCCGCCTGAGGAAGGGATGGGTGGGGCAGGTTTTCCACTCGGGGTTGGATGTGAGGAACCGGGGAGTGGCGATTCTGGTGGGGAAAAATGTGTTGTTTGAGGCATCGGAGGTGGTGGCGGATAAGGGGGGTAGGTATGTGATGGTTCGGGGCAGGCTACAAGGAGAGAAGGTGGTACTGGCTAGTGTGTATGCCCCAAATTGGGACGATGCGGGCTTTATGAGGCGTATGTTGGGACGGATCCCGGATCTGGAGGCGGGAGGTCTGATCATAGGGGGGGACTTTAATACGGTGTTGGATCCTTCACTGGATCGGTCCAGCTCTAGGGCGGGTAGGAGGCCGGCGGCGGCCAAGGTACTGAGAGGGTTTGTGGATCAGATGGGTGGAGTGGATCCATGGAGATTTGTGAGGCCGAGGGCACGCGAGTACTCTTTCTTCTCCCACGTACATAGGGTCTACTCTCGGATAGATTTCTTCGTGGTGAGTAGGGGACTGATTCCGAGAGTGGAGGAGGCAGAGTATTCGGCCATTGCAATCTCCGACCACGCTCCACATTGGATAGAGTTGGAGATGGGGGAGGTGCGAGACCAACGTCCGTTGTGGCGGTTGGATGTGGGGTTGTTGGCGGAGGAGGAGGTGTGTAGGAGGGTCCGGGCAAGTATTGAGGGGTACCTCGAGGTGAATGATACGGGGGAGGTTCAGGTGGGGATGGTCTGGGAAGCCCTGAAGGCAGTAATTCGTGGGGAGCTGATATCCATCCGGGCACACAGGGAGAGGAGCGAGAGGAGTGAGAGGGATAGACTGGTGGGAAAGATGCTGGAGGTGGACAGGAGGTATGCAGAGGCACCAGAGGAGGGACTGTTGGGGGAGAGGCGCAGCCTGCAGGCTAAATTTGATTTGCTGACCACTAGAAAGGCGGAGGCACAGTGGAGGAAGGCACAAGGGGCAGTGTACGAACATGGTGAAAAGGCGAGTAGGATGCTGGCTCATCAGCCTGCGTAAGCGGGATGCGGCTAAGGAGATTGCTGGAGTGAGAGGTAAGAGTGGGAATGTGGTGCGGAAGGGGGTAGAGGTGAATGAGGTCTTCAAGGACTTTTACGGGGAACTGTACCGGTCGGAGCCAACGGGGGAGAGGAGGGGAATGGAGAGGTTCCTTGACGGGCTTTCTTTCCCGAAGGTGCAGGAGGAGAAGGTGGAGGGGTTGGGTGCGCCGATTGAGCTGGAGGAGCTAGTTAAGGGGATCGGGCAGATGCAGTCAGGGAAGACACCGGGGCCGGATGGGTTCCCGGTGGAATTTTATAAAAAGTTTGTGGATCTAGTGGGCCCCTTGCTGGTGCGAACACTCAATGAAGCGTGGGAGGGGGGGACTTTGCCCCGACGATGTCACGGGCGCTGATCTCGTTAATTTTAAAGAAGGACAAGGACCCCCAGCAGTGTGGTTCATACAGGCCCATATCTCTCCTCAACGTGGATGCTAAGGTGCTGGCAAAAATCCTGGCCACCAGGATAGAGGACTGTGTGCCAGGGGTTGTGCACGAGGACCAGATAGGTTTTGTGAAGGGAAGGCAGCTGAACACGAATGTGCGGAGATTGCTGAATGTCATTATGATGCCGGCGATTGAGGGGGAGGCAGAGATAGTGGTGGCGCTGGATGCGGAGAAGGCCTTCGATAGAATGGAGTGGGGGTACCTATGGGAGGTGTTGGGGAGGTTTGGATTTGGTGAAGGGTTCATTAGATGGGTAAGGCTGCTATATGAGGCCCCGATGGCGTGCGTGGCCACGAATAGGAGGAGGTCGGAGTACTTCCGGCTTTACCGAGGGACCAGGCAGGGTTGCCCCCTGTCCCCCTTGTTGTTTGCACTGGCAATCGAGCCGCTGGCGATGACATTGAGAGATTCAGAGAGGTGGAGAGGCTTGGTGCGAGGTGGAGAGGAACATAGGGTGTCGTTGTCTGCCGACGACCTGTTACTGTATGTGGCGGACCCGGTGGGAGGGATGCCTGGAGTGATGGAGTTACTAGCCGAGTTTGGGACCTTCTCAGGGTATAAATTAAACTTAGGCAAGAGCGAGGTGTTTGTGGTGCACCCTGGAGACCAGGAGGAAGGAATTGGTAGGCTCCCGCTTAGGCGGGCAGGGGAGAGCTTTAGGTACCTGGGGGTGCAAGTTGCCAGGGACTGGGGGACTCTCCACAAGCATAACTTTACCAGACTGGTAGATCAGATGGAGGAGGAGTTCAGGAGGTGGGACATGCTGCCATTGTCGTTGGCGGGGAGGGTGCAGTCCGTCAAAATTCCGAGGTTCTTGTTCCTTTTTCAGTGCCTGCCCATATTTATCCCCAGGGCCTTCTTTAGGAGAGTGACTAGCAGTATTCTGAGCTTTGTGTGGGCACATGGGACTCCGAGAGTGAGGATGGTGTTCCTGGAGCGAGGAAGGGATAGAGGTGGGCTGGCGCTGCCCAACCTTCTGGGGTACTATTGGGCAGCCAATGTGTCAATGGTGCGTAAATGGGTGATGGAGGGGGGAGGGGCGGCGTGGAAAAGAATGGAGATGGCGTCATGTAGAGGTACGAGCCTGGGTGCCATGGTAACGGCACCGTTGCCGCTCTCCCCTAAGAGGTTTACCACGAGCCAGGTGGTGGCGGCGACCCTAAGAATCTGGGGACAGTGGAGACGGCTTTGGGGGGAAACAGGGGGCTCGATGGAGGCTCCACTGGGTTGTAACCATCGGTTCATCCCGGGGAACACGGATGGGGGATTTAGGGGGTGGCAAAGGGCGGGCATCAGCAAATTGAGGGACCTATTTATTGGCGGGTGGTTTGAGGGCCTGGGGGAACTGGAAGATAAATTTGGCCTTCCCCAGGGGAACATGTTCAGATACCTGCAGGTAAAGGCGTTTGCTAGGCGACAGGTAGAGGGATTCCCTTTGCTGCCCTCGCAGGGGACGATGGACAGAATGCTTTCGGGGGTGTGGGTAGGAGAGGGGAAGGTGTCGGACATCTATAAGGTAATGCAGGAGGTGGAGGAGTCGTCAATGGAGGAGCTGAAGGCTAAATGGGAGGAGGAACTCGGGGAGCAGATAGAGGACGGGACTTGGGCGGAGGCCTTGGAGAGAGTCAACTCTTCCTCCTCATGTGCGAGGCTTAGTCTCATCCAATTTAAGGTGCTGCACCGGGCCCACATGTCCGGGACTAGGATGAGTAGGTTCTTCGGGGGTGAGGACAGGTGCACCAGATGTTCGGGGAGTCCTGCGAACCATGCCCAAATGTTCTGGGCATGCCCAGCACTGGAAGAATTCTGGAAGGGGGTGGCGGGGACGGTGTCGAGGGTGGTTGGATCCAGGGTCAAACCAGGGTGGGGACTCGCGATTTTTGGAGTTGCGGTAGAGCCAGGAGTGCAGGAGGCGAAAGAGGCCGGTGTCCTGGCCTTTGCGTCCCTAGTAGCCCGTCGAAGGATTCTGTTACAATGGAAGGATGCAAGGCCCCCAAGTGTGGAGACCTGGATCAGTGACATGGCGGGATTTATAAAATTGGAAAAGGTCAAATTTGCCCTGAGAGGATCAATACAAGGGTTCTATAAACGATGGCAGCCTTTTCTGGACTTCCTGGCTCAGAGATAGGTAACTGGGTCAATAGCAGCAGCAACCCGGGGGGGGGGGGGGGGGGGGGGTGGGGGTGGGGGGGGGTGCATTATTGTAGTGTTTATTCTGTAACTTTATAGTGTGTTAATTTGCGTTGTTGTTAAAATGCTGGGTTGTTCATGGGGATGGGGCGAATGTATATGATTGTTAATATTATTGTTATTTTCGGTATTTTACTAAGGTGCGTCAATGTTGTATAAAATCAAAATTTCTCAATAAAAATTATTTTAAAAAAAAGAGAAAATACCTGCTCCCAAGGTTGCCCGTCGTCTCAAGGACTATTCAAAGGTGCCGACAAAAAAATTCTGGATTTCCCGCTAATCCAGCGGCTAGACACGGTTTTGAAATACCTGACAAATATTGCAAGCTTGACAATGACGAGCAGTTTCTGAGGTTCGATTCGGGCGTCGAGGATCAACAGCGCTTACTAGTATTCGCATCAGAAAGTGCTCTTCAGGATTTTGCATCATATCGTCATTGGGCATGTGATGGAACATTCAAGATTGTGCCACAACAGTGGTTTCAACTGTTCTGCATTCATGTACAAGTTAAAGGTAGCAGTCTACCACGGGTCTTTGCATTACTGCCGAATAAAAGGAAGCAGACATACGAATTATTCTTTGACCAATTGAAAATTATGCAACCTGATGCAGATCCGATTGATATCATGGCAGATTTCGAAGCTGCAGTTCACAAGGCAATTAATTCATCATTCCTTAATGCATCTGTCGTGGCATGTTTGTTTCATTTGAGCCAATCTGTGTTTCGAAAAATTACCGATTTAGGCCTCAAAGAAAAATACAACACAGACTCTGAATTCTGTCTTAAAATTCGATGTTTTTCAGCGTTAGCTTTCCTCCCCGTTGAAGATGTCGAAGAGGCTTATGAAGATTTGATAGACGATGAAGAAATACCTGCTGAATTCATCGTTTACTTCGACTGGGTCACTGTCCGTATGGAGGAAAAATGTTGCCCAGAAACTGGAATTGTCTGTTCTGAATTTCAGTTACAGGGCATTAGGAGAGGACTTTCAGACTGGAAACACAAATCAAATATCACATCAAGCTCCAACAGTGTCATTCGGTTAATCAGGATCTGAATATCCTCAGACTATGAATGTGGAATGAAAAAGTTTCCTTTGTGGGAAAATATTCAAACATCAGTGTGACTGGAAAATCACTGAGACAGACACACACCCGAGAGAGAGTGTTCCAGTGAACTGACTGTGGAAAGAGCTTTAACCTGTTACACAGCCTGAAGGAAAGATCACACCATTCACTGCCAGGAGAAACCATCCATGTGTTGTGTGTGTGGCCGAGCTTCAACTGATTGTCTAAAGAGGAGAGGCACGAAGACACTGACTCCATGGAGATATCATGGAAACATGGAGATTGTGGAAGTGGCTGTTCGGCAGGTTAGTGAGAATCAGGTCAAAGGAGCAATGGGTGAGTTTCACAAACAAGATGAGCTCTGAGAGAGCATGATGGGAGACAGCAGGAAAAGAGGAGAAAGATGTGAGTTCAGAACTTGGGCAAGAAAGGACTTCATAGGCAATTTTACTGAGTGGTTTAGTGAAGGATTTTTACAGGGATTTTCACAGTAACTTCATTGCAGTGTTAATGTAAGCTTGCTTGTGACAGTCATAAAGATTATTAGAATCAACAGAATCCGATTGTTTCAGTGGGTGGAATTTTCCAGCCCTTACCGCTGGTTGGATCTTCCAGACTCACCAACCGCCTTGCGGCAGCCTCCCATGCGGCAGGACGGATGAACCATGCAAAAGGCCGTAGACTTTGACAGGACTGGAAGATCCCACCTGTGGCCAATGGGAAGCCACAGGAGAACCAAAAAACCCTGCCCAATCTGAATGAGAAAGAAGCCACAGGAGAACCGGAAAACCCTGCCCAATCTGAATGACAAAGAAGCCACAGGAGAAGCCACAGGGGTGAAGGTGGAGGAACAGGGCAGAGGGGGAACTTAGGTTAGAGATATTAAAAAGACTTAACACACAGTATTTAACACAAATAATTGGCCGCAGAAAAATACTTGTCACTGTACTTCAGTGCATGTGACAATAAATCAAATGAATGGCCGACTTCTATTCCTTTTTTATGAATTTAGAGTACCCAATTCATTTTTCCAATTAAGGGGCAATTTACCATGGTCAATCCACCTACCTGGCACATCTTTAGGTTGTGGGGGTAAGATCCATGCAAACATGGGGAGAATGTTCAAACTCCACATGGACAGTGACCCAGAGCCGGGATCAAACCTGGGACCTCGGTGCCATGAGGCAGCAGTGCTAACCATTGCGCCACCGTGCTGCCCGAGCCTATTCCTGTGGAATATTCATTGTTTTATAGAATGATACAGCACAGATTGAAACCATTCGGTCTAATATACCAGAGGTGGCTCTTTGAAACATCCATCCAATTAATTCCACAGTCAGGCTGGCTGAGCCAGAACAATGAATATCTGCTGTAGTAATCTGAGAGTTTAATGGTGCAGTTGGATGCTTCTGAGGCTCTCGAACCCTCGTGGATAAAATGATTGACCTGTGTATTAAGCTATTTTAAAAGCTTACTGAAATCAAAACAGAAAGTTCTGGAAAATCTCAGCAGGTCAGGCAGCATCTGTGGTGAGAGAAACAGAGTTAATGTTTCAATGCTAATATTACCCATCTTTGAACCTGAACTGGACACTTTTTTGTCCTTTATTCTGACATTAAAACTTCCTGTAATTTCTTTCTTTATCAAAACTATTACAAGTCCACTTGCAAAGATGATGGAGTCAAAGACCTTGGATAAAAATGGACTTCCGAGCAGTTTGGCCCGGTGGACGAGTGGAAGGAGGGAATAGCAGCGACAGATGATCAGATTGTCTCAATCTTAGTGACAAACTCCACGAGCTCCTCACGCTTGTTGTTGGAAGTGAGGATGGAGGAGACGGAGAGGAGAGCCCTTCAAAAGGAACTAACTTGTTTCAGCGATATTAAAAAGACTCAATGCACTATAATTCACACAAACTAGTTTGACTTGATTTTTATTCAGAATTTAATTGCTTCTAACTGGGTTGGAGTTCATGAACATCAGCAGCAATTGACCCCAATTAACATGTTTCAGTCCAGGATGTGATTACCATAAAAATCCAATCCCTGAACTTGTTGGTGCATCAGCAGTTTGGATAACTGAGTGAATCCACTCCTACACTCGGAGCAGGTGAACGGCTTCTCCCCTGTGTGAACTCGCAGCTCTAGTGAGGCGAGAAGATAGTCTGAACCCGTTCTACAGCGTGTACATGTTGATAGGACATCAGTTCCCCAGAATTGTTTTAAAACTCCTCACAGTGTGGATGTTTAAATGGTCTCTCCCCAGTGTGAACTCACTGATGTCTCAGCAGATTGGAGGAATGTGCAAATCCCTTCTCACAGTGGAAGCAGGTGAACAGCCTCTCTCCAGCGGGAAATGTTGGTGTGGCTGCAAGTGGTGTGAGTGTGTCAGCCCTTTCCCACACTGGGAGCAGATGAACGGTCTCTCCCAGTGTGAGTGCACTGATGGATTTTCAACTTGGATGGGTAATCAAATCCCTTCCCACAGTCTCGACATTTCCATGGTTTCTCCCAGTGTGACTGCATTTATATACTGGCAGGCCAGATGATTGGCTGAAGCCTTGTCCACACACAGGACACGTGCGGTTCCTCTCCACTGTGAACGGTGCTTTTTCCTGCTATGTTCAAAATCTGATTCAGTTTCCGATAAATTCGGTAAGTGTTAGATGCTGATATGATGTTTGGTTTGTGTTTCCTAACTGCAAATCCTCTCTTTCAAAGACCAACTATATTAACACCTATAACTGAGCTGGAGTTATTTTTTAATTAAGCAGAAACAGACTCAGATGGACATGGTTCAGTCCTGAATATGATCACCAGCAAATTCCAATCACAACAGTTACTTATGAATTCGCTGGTGTTTCAGCAGGTTGGATGACTGACTGAATCCCTTCCCACACAGGGAGCAGGTGAATGGCCTCTCCCCAGTGTGAATATACCGATGTGCAAGTAGGTGGGATGATTGAGTGAATCCCTTCCCACACTGGGAGCAGGTGAACGGTCTCTCCCCAGTGTGGACTCGTTAGTGTCTCAGCAGATTGGCTGAATGAGTGAATCCCTTCCCACACTGGGAGCAGGTGAATGGCCTCTCCAGAGTGTGAACTCGCTCGTGTGTCCGCAGGGTGTATGAGTGAGCAAATCTCTTCCCACACTGGGAGCAGATGAACGGCTTCTCCCCAGTGTGAACCCGTTGGTGTAATGCTAGGTTGGATGACCGATTGAATTCCAACCCACACTGAGAGCAGGTGAATGGCCTCTCCAGAGTGTGAACTCGCTCGTGTGTCCGCAGGGTGTATGAGTGAGCAAATCCCTTCCCACACTGAGAGCAGGTGAATGGCCTCTCCCCAGTGTGGCTGCGTCGATGAGTTTCTAGCTGGGATGGGTAATTGAATCCCTTCTCACAGTCCCCACATTTCCACGGCATCTCCCTGTCCTGACTGCAATTATGTTCCGAAAGGCCAGATGATTGGCTGAAATCTTGTCCACACACACAGAACACATGAACAGTTTCCCCCCACTGTGATCGGTGCTTTTTTCTTCCATGTTCAAATTACGATGATGTTTAGGTTACAATAAATTGGCCGTCTCCATCAGATTCTGATATCATTTTCGATTTAAGTTTCCTGACTGCAAATCCTCCTCTTCTAACACACTGTGAAACTGATTTGAAACAGAATAAAGGGAGTGAGAGAGAAACCACAAAAACACAAAGGCAGGTTGTGAAATTGAGCTGAATGAATCTGGTCATTTGTGGGGCCGGCACTGGGAAAAAGTGACCATGAAAACTGCTGGATTGTTGTAAAAACCCAACTGGTTCACGAATGTCCTTCAGGGAAGGGAATCTGCCAAATTTGAGTCCCACTCACTTACCCATCACTCCTGTGCTCATTGACCTACATTGGGCCCTGGTTAAGCAGTATCTCAATGGAACATTCCCATCCTTGTTTGCAAATCTTGCTCTATCCTATTTTCAGCTGCACAGATGTTTAAATCTTTAACCACAGATCAAACAGAAACACTTACATTTAGGTCCTCATGAACTGAGTGACTGTCAGATTTTGAAGTGAATCTTGGTTGAGTTTTCTGAGGGAGGGAGCGAGCGAGAGAGAAAAAGAAGGGATTTTATATGTCAATAGCTGGTAGCCCGCACCCTCCATGGGCGTTTTGCATTGTTTTTTGAGAGTCACACCAGCTCCAGAGACATGGAACCCCTCACAGGTAACAGAGCAGAGCACTAAAAGCTCAAAATTGTTGATAAATGCTCAGAAATACTGAGCTGTGAAGCAGTTTCATTGTTTTCAATATTAAAATGTCCCACTGTAGCCTGCAGCTGGATAGATATCAGCAACTCTGGAGTCGGAGGAAAAGTTTCCTAGTTGAGGAAATATCGGGGAACGGGGGGTGATGTCACCGTGCAAGTGTCGGTGCGTGATGACATCACAGACAGGAAGACAGAACATCTGGATCTGTGCAAACCACATATTATGGAGGATGTGACGGTCCTTGAAAGAGTGCAGGGGAGACTTACCAGAATAGTTCCAGGAATGAGGGATTTTAGTTGCAATGTTAGGTTGGAGAAACTGCGGTTGTTCTCCTTGGAAGAAAGGAGATTGATTTAGGTACAAGTTTCTGATTGATCTCGGTAAAGTAGTTAAAGAAACGTTGCTCTTTCCAGCTGATTGCAAAAGGATTTCAGGACACAGATTTAAGATTTGGAGCAAGATCTACAGGGTGATATGAGGCAGAAATTTTACAGTGAATGGTAATGACTTGGAACTCAATGCTTACACTGAAAGTGCAATAATATCCAGGTCCTGATGAATTGAGTGATGCTGTAGGAGTTTGATGTCAGGATTCGCTTGTGTTTCCTGCCTGCAAATCCTTTTCTAATACCCTGAAAATGAAAGTTACAAAAGCCATCTTTGTCAGTCCAAACAAGAAATTCAGGAAAAAAGTAAACCTATTCTTGGTTTGAGTTTGCTTTGTGTAAATCCTCCCTTTCTAACCCCCTGTAAAAGGATTTTCCAAAATTAATCACTGTCAGTCCAGGATAGAAATTCACAACATTCTCTCCTCCTGCTCCCTGGTCCAGGATGAACGCTCATACTCCCTGCTACACTTTGCCCCTCCATGTCATCAGCAGTCCCTCTATTCGAGGATGATGTTTACTCAGGGTAGGTTGAGAGATTTGACATGGTTCTTCATGTGACTGGACACAGTCGTAGGTCTTTGGACACATGGAGGAGAATAGCCCAAGAGGTAGTGAGAACTGAAAAGCAGAACGTCTTTCTCTTCTTTTCCTGCTCTGCTTCAACAATAAGACGTTGGGACTCAAAGGCTAATGTAGATTGATGGTTGGCTTCATTCTGAACATAGGGTAACAAATGCCTCCCAAAACAATCACCTCCTTCAACACATCCCAAAAGACATGCTGTTAGGAGAGTTGGACATTCTGAATTCTCCCTCTGTGTACCCGAACAGTGCAGAAGGAGGCCATTCGGCCCATTGAGTCTGCACCAACCCTTCGAATGAGCGCTCTACCCATTTACATTCCCTCATCCACCCACCTTATCCCCATAACCAAGAACCTAACCTGCACATCCCTGGACATTAAGGAGTAATTAAGCGTGGCCAATCTACGGTAGCACAGTGATTAGCACTGTTGCTTCACAGCGTCAGGGTCCTAGGTTCGATTCTTGGCTTGGGTCACTGTCTGTGCAGAGTGTGAAGATGTGCTGTTAGGTAATTTGGACATTCTGAATTCACGCTCTGTGTACCCCAACAGGCGCTGAAATGTGGCGATAGGGGATTTTCACAGTAACTTCATTGCAGTGTTAATGTATGCCTACTTGTGATGATAAGGATTATTCTTTTTTTAAAAACATTGCCTCCAACAAAGATGGCGGCTCCACATGCGCCCTGGTGCGCTTTACCCCAATAAAGATGGTGGCCATTCACCCGGGTCTAACATGAGGATCTGCAGCCCCGCTCGGCACAAATTGGGTCAGGTAAGCTCTTTTCCCAGATTTGCAGCTCACACAACATGTTTACGGAGCTTTTCCGCCTAACCACATGTTTCTTCGCTCCCTCCGCCCCGTCAATTGCCTCTTCCCGATTTTAGATCTCAACAAGGAGCTGCTGTCCATCACCATTACCCACACTGCGCATGCTTCAATCAAATCCCCTCATTCACTCCGATTGGTTGGAGGACCAGCCGCGCTCGGTCGGTCCTCCAGCCCCACCCATGCTCTTCCTATTGGTCCAGAGCTGTCGTCAATCACCCGGGCATTGTGACGGTTCCAGATGGTGAGAGCGGCCACAGGCTCAGGCTGACTGACTCCCTGATTGTCCAATAATAACAGTGAGAGTCTCAGTGGGACAATCAGACAATAATAGTGGAGATGGGGCCCAGAGGAGAAACAGCAAAGGATTCACTCAATTTGAGAGTAAGAAACAGTTCATAAGTTCAGAAGATATAGGAGCAGAATTAGGCCATTTGGCCCATTATTATTATAAGTGAGTCTGATCCGCCATTCTATCATGGCTGATCTCCTCGTGGCCTCAACTCCAATGTTCTGCCCGTTCTCCATAAACCTTTATCCCCATTACCAATTAAAAATCTGTCTAACTTCTCCATAAATTTACTCACTGTCCCTGCATCCACCGCACTCTGGGGTAGCGAATTCCACAGATTCACAACCATTTGGGAGAAGTAGTTTCTCCTCAAGTCTGTCTTAAATTTTCTACCTCTTTAATATGGTCTTAAGAAAGCAAAAAGGGAGCATAACAGAGAGGCCACAAAAACAAGTAGACAGGTTGTGACATTGGGCAGAATCGATGGGACCAGCATTAGAAAAGGAGATCATGAAACTGCTGGATTATTGTAAAAACCCAACTGCGATGTTAATATCCTTCCGGGAAAGGTACCTGCCATCAGCTCTGAACCTACACAAGAGTTTGCCAGGACATTAACAGAACCTGTCACCGCACCAGCTACAAAGATGAGGGCACCGGTGTAGACAAACACCATCACCTACAAATCCTCTTCCAGTCACACATCATTCTGAGTTGGACATTTATCCCTGTTCCTCCATCGTCAGTGAATGGAAATTCTGCAATTCTACCAAATGTATTTTGGAACACCGTTGTAGCTTGAAACACTCAATGGATATACTTGTTAATCAAACAATGCTGTATTCTATTGCAATGTTGGACAACGATCTGCTTAAAAAATAATTTCTCCTGGAACCTACCTCCCTTTAGTGTCCCACATTGGAAATTTCCGGACCCAACAAGTCAACTGCGGTTTGGACCCGTGGGAAAGATTAGAACGAGGTGACACACTTTAAGAATGAGACATGGGGGACAGCACAGTGGTTAGCATTGCTGCTTACAGTGCTGAGGACCTGGGTTCGAATCTCGGCCCTGGGTCACTGTCCATGTGGCGTTTGCACATTCTCCCCGTGTTTGCATGGGTTTCACCCCCACAACCCAAAGATGTGCAAGTTAGGTGGATTGGCCATGCTAAATTGCCCCTTAATTGGAAGAAATAATTGGGTACTCGAAATTTATTTTTAAAAAAAGAAAAAAAAAGAATGAGAGATGGGGAGAACATGAAGGCTAAAATGAGGATAATTTTTTTTCCCCGAAGTTCATTAGTCTGTGGAATTCACTTCCCAGAGAACAGTGGAGGCTGGGATATTGAATTTATTTAAGGCAGAGTTAAGACAGATTTTTGATAGACAAGGGAGACAAGGGTTCTGGGTGCAGGGGTTGGTGGTGCAGACAGGCAAGGGGAACTGAGACCACAACCAATTCAGCCCTGATTTTATTGAATCTGTTTTGACGGCGAAATCGGGATTGGCACCAGTTTTCGGAAGCTCTGCCTCCTGAAAATCGGTGTATTCTAGGAGTACTCCGCATGCGGCATGGCCTGAGGCGATTGCCGGAGGACCGCCCCGGAATGCTCCGTCTCCAATCGGCCGAGTTCGCGACGACGTCGGATTCTCATGGTCCCAGCCGTTCGGCAACCTTGCATCATATTCAGTCGGGGAAGGGCCGATCCGCGAGCAGGGAGGGCTTCAATTGGGAGCACTGTAGGGGGGAGGTCCGGGGCATGCGAGCGGCCTAAGGGGATACTACTTTTGCGGTCCGGGTCCCGGGCATGGTCTGCCGTGAAGCACAGCGAGGCCGCTGCTGGTCTCACCCTGCGCATGTGCGGCCACGGACCCAGCAATCCTCCAGGCTGTATCAGAATCTAGAGATGGGAGCTATATGCTGCCTCCCTGCTAGTCCCCGACTCCCTCTCCCTCCCTCGGAGCAGGGAATCAGTGGCTGTTTTGTGCCAATTTTCCTGGCGTAAAACACCAACTCTTGCACGCTGGCGTGGGGACTTGGTCCAGCCCAATACTTTTCATTATACCTCAATGAAAATTAATTTGTACTCCCCTTTGTTCTGGTTTATAATTGAGGGCCTGCTCACTTGGATTTATGTATAATTTTTATCCCATCCACCCAATCTTCACAACATAGCAAACAAAAATCACTATTCACTAATTGGGATGATGAATGGCGTGTTCATTAACCGGCATTCCCCGCGGTGGTGAATGTCCCCTATCGACACCGCAGGACAGCATTGCGCAGGTGCATTGCCTGGAAGTAGTTGGAGCATGCGCAGTGTGTGATGCCGCCTGGGAAAGAGACGCTTATTTGTGTCCTCGGCAGCGGGTAAGGATGTGGCAATCCGAACGAAGCGATAGAGCCAGCTCTGGAAGAAGGGAGTTTTTAAACACCGCGTGAAGGCCCTAAACCAGGAATACGTACCTGTAGGTCCTGCGTTTGCAGCTTCGTGTCTTTTTCCCCGATAAAAGGCCCAGTTTAACGGCCGCCATCTTGATTCAGATGGAGCGGTGCGCATGCGGGGTTGTGGTGACGTCAATAATGGGCGGGGCTTCATAGACTGTTCCAGGCCAGGTCCTAGTGCCCGAAAATACTTCACAGGCTGCAGTGTCCCTCAGCTTGATTCATTTATTTGTCAAGTTAAAAGGATGATCTCTTTCCTAATGTTCCCAATTAAAGGGCTGGTTTCCCCAGGATATGGCTGACATTTCAGGGACAGTAAATTAACATTGGGCAGAGATATATCTAATGTAGTGGCACGGTTGCACAGTGGTTAGCACTGTTGCTTCACATCGCCAGGGACCTGGCTTCGATTCCCACTTGGGTCACTGTCTGTGCGGAGTCTGCACATTCTCCCCGTGTCTGCATGGTTTCCTCCCGGTGCTCTGGTTTCCTCCCACAAGTCCTGAAAGATTTGCTGTTAGGTAATCTGGAGATTCAGAATTCTCCCTGTGTACCCAAACAGGTGCCGGAATGTGGCGACTAGTGGCTTTTCACAGTAACTTCATTGCAGTGTTAATGTAAGCCTACCTGTGACAATAAAAAAGAATTTTATGTTCTGAAGGTTAGTCTTTGGATTTCTCTACACAGTGAGCAGCGAAGTCTGGGGGTCATTGATTATATTCAAACACGGGTTTGACAGATATTTGACGGACAATGGAGTTAAGGGTTATGGGGTTCAGGCAGGAAAATAGACAGAAAGCTGAGCTGAGGAGGGATTTTTTTTTTGGAATTAAAACAAAAGCTATCACTGTCAGCCCAGAGTAGAAATTCTGAACAGACAATTCTAGTTTCTCTGGAACATTTTTTCCTCTCTTGCTCCCCCAAAGCTGTAAATCCCCATCCCACACACTCTCCCTCCTCCCTGGGCTGAAATCCAAACCCATCTGCACCATTTCTTTCCTCCACTCCCAGTTTTCTCCCTCCCTCTCCTCTGCCTGGGTTCAGTTCTCCAGCTCCTGTCTGCAGACTGACAATAAAACCAATGGGTCTTATTGGGGGTTTGGGGCCCCCAGCGGGTGTTTGTGAATCCTCCCCGCCCACCTGCCAGGGTTTCCTTCCTTGCCAGAGATCAGAGTCCTCATTGATGATTTCAGCCATCCTAGAACTAAGCTAAATTGCCCCTTAATTGGGGAAAAAAATTACATGAAGGTTCACGGCTCCACAAAGTGTTTCCAACTCCTCCCACCCATCTTCTGAACAGGTTGGCGCGTTTATTTGTCTGACTAAAGGAATGGTTTCTGGTGGCACAGCGATTAGCACTGCTGCCTCACGGCGCCGAGGACCCGGGTTTGATCTCCTTCTCGGTTCACTGTCCGTGTGGAGTTTGCACATTCTCCCTGTGTCTACATGGGTATCACCTCCACAACCCAAAGATGTGCAGGGTAGGTGCATTGACCACAGTAAATTGCACCTTAATTGGAAAAACAATAATTGGTTACTCTTTTTTAAAAAAAAAAAATTTTTAAAGGATGGTCTCTTTCCTAATGTTCACAATTAAAGGAGTGGGTTCCCCAGGAGATGGCTGAAATTTCAGGAGACATTAAATTAATAATGGACAGAGATACATCCAGTGTTGTTACATGGTACAGATTAGATATATTATTTACAGTTCTGTAATAAATTAAATATTATTATTTCTTGTCTTGTAATATAGACTGTAGTTACATTATAGATTTCCGAATGGCCTACTCTTGCTCCTATTCTAATCTCTGTGTCCTGGTCAGCAGTGAGCTGAGCTTGGATCTGTCAATCAACATGAATCAGCACCTTCAGGAGAATTGGGAGGGTGAATATTAGATACAGCAGAGTGAGAATGGAGGGAGATTGTGTGGGATGGAGATTTACAACATTTGAAGAACGAGAGAAAATTATGTTCCATAAGAACTAGAATTGTCCTGAATTTTAATAATAATGATCTTGATTGTCACAGGTAGGCTTACATTGCAATGATGTTCCTGTTAATTTCTATTCTGTACTAACTGATGACTTTTGTGAATTTAAAGGATGGTGGAAGAGGAGGAATTATGGACAGAAATCTCAAACATCACGTCTCGATGTGACAAACTCTCTCGATTAATTCTGAACTGAATATCATTGGGTTCTGAATATCATCAGCAAGAAGGAGAAATGTTTGTCCAATCTGTCGGCTTCAAAAGATTTAAATGTGAATGTGACTGGAAAAGCACCGAGACCCACACAACACACACCTGAGTGAGAGTGTTCCAGTGAACTGACTGTGTAAAGAGTTTCAACTATTACACAGCCTGAAAAAATATCACGTCTTTCACAGTGAGGAGACACAGTGCACATGTTCTGTGTGTAGACAAAGCTTCCACTGATTGTCCAATCTGGAGAGACACGAGGAGACCCAAAAGATGGAGAAACCGTGGAAATGTGGGGACTGTGGGAAGGGATTCAGAGTCCCATCTGTGCTGGAGACTCATCGACGCAGTCACACTGGGGAGAGGCCATTCATCTGCTCTCAGTGTGGGAAGGGATTTATTGATTTATCCACCCTGCGGAAACACCAGCGCGTTCACACTGGGGAGAGGCCATTCACCTGCTCCAAGTGTGGGAAGGAATTCACTCAAGCATCCAACCTGCAGAAACACCAGCGAGTTCACACTGGGGAGAGGCCATTCACCTGCTCTCAGTGCGGGAAGGGATTTATTGATTCATCTACCCTGTGGAAACATCAGCGAATTCACACTGGGGAGAAGACATTCACCTGCTCTGAATGTGGGAAGGGATTCACTCAGTTATCCAGTCTGCAGTCACACCAGCGAATTCACACTGGGGAGAAGACATTCACCTGCTCTGAATGTGGGAAGGGATTCACTCAGTTATCCACCCTGCAGACACACCAGCGAATTCACACTGGGGAGAGACCATTCACCTGCTCTCAGTGTTTGAAGGGATTCACTCAGTTATCCACCCTGCAGTCACACCAGCGAGTTCACACTGGGGAGAAGCCATTCACCTGCTCTCAGTGTGGGAAGGGATTTATTGATTCATCCACCCTACGGAAACATAGGCGAATTCACACTGGGGAGAAGCCATTCACCTGCGCCGTCTGTGGGAATGAATTCACACAGTTATCCAGTCTGCAGTCACACCAGCGAGTTCACACTGGGGAGAAGCCATTCACCTGCTCTCAGTGTGGGAAGGGATTTGTTGATTCATCCACCCTGCGGAAACATCAGCGAATTCACACTGGTGAGAAGCCATTCACCTGCTCTCAATGTGGGAAGGGATTCACTCAGTTATCCACCCTGCAGTCACACCAGCGAATTCACACTGGGGAGAAGCCATTCACCTGCTCTCAGTGTGGGAAGGGATTTATTGATTCATCCACCCTGCGGAAACATCAGCGAATTCACACTGGGGAGAAGCCATTCACCTGCTCCAAGTGTGGGAAGGGATTCACTCCAGTATCCAACCTGCGGAAACATCAGCGAGTTCACACTGAGGAGAGACCATTCACCTGCTCTCAGTGTGGGAAGGAATTCCCTCAGTTATCCAGTCTGCAGAGACATCAGCGAGTTCACACTGGGGAGAGACCATTCACCTGCTCACAGTGTGGGCAGGGATTACATAGAAAATAGGAGCAGGAGCAGATCATTTGGCCCTTTGCGCCTGCTCTGCCATTCATTATGGTCATGGCTTATCATTCAACTCAATAGCCAAATCCCGATTTCCCCTCCATATCCTTTGATCCCCTTCGCCCAAAGTGCTATATCTAAATGTTTCTTGAAAACATACAATGTATTGGCCTCAACTATTTCCTGTGGTAACAAATTCCACAGACTCACCACTCTCTGGATGAAGAAATCTCTCCTCATCTCTGTCCTAAACTGGGGCAGCACGGTGGCACAGTGGGTTAGCCCTGCTGCCTCACGGCGCCGAGGTCCCAGGTTTGATCCCGGCTCTGGGTCATTGTCCATGTAGAGTTTGCATATTCTCCCCATGTCTGTGTGGGTTTTGCCCCCACAATCCAAAGATGTGCAGGGTAGGTAGATTGGCCACGCTAAATTGCCCCTTAATTGGAAAAAATTAATTGGTACTTTAAATTTTTTTTTAAATGTATGTCCTAAATGGTCTCCCCCGTATCCTCAGATTGTGACCTCTGGTTCTGTACACGCCCACCATCGTGAAAATCTTTCCTGCATCTACCCTGTCAAGTCCTGTTAGAATATTATAGGTTTCAATGAGATTTCTCCCCCCCCCCACCTTCATTCTTGTCAATGCCAGCAAATACAAACCTAACTGATTCAGTCTCTCATGCAACTGTCCCACCATGCTAGGAATCAGCTTGGAAAACCTGCGCTGTGATCCCTCTTGAGCAAGAACATCCTTCCTCAGATTCGGAGACCAAAACTGCACACAATATTCTCGGCAAGCCCCTGTATAATTGCAGCAAGATATCCCCGCTTCTGTACTCGAATCCGCTCGCAATGAAGGCGAGCATATCATTTGCTTTCTTTACCGCCTGCTGTAGCTGCATGTTTACCTTTAGCGACTGCTGTATGAGGATACCCAGATCTCGTTGCACCATTCCCTTCTAATTCATGACCAATCAGATAATAGTCTGCCTTCTTGCTTATGCTCCCAAAAGTGGATAACCTTGCATTTCTCATAATTATACTGCATCTGCCATTCATTTGCCCACTCACTCAACTTGTCCGAATCACACTGGAGGATCTCTGCATCCTCCTCACAGCCCCCCTCCGCCTCCCGGCCCAAGAAACTTGGTGTCATCTGCAAATTTGGAGATATTGCATTTTGTTCCCTCATCTAAATTGTTAATATATAGGGTGACACAGTGGTTAGCACTGCTCCGTCACGGAGCTGAAGACGAGGGTTCAATCCTGGCCCTGGATCACTGTCCATGTGGAGAGAAGTTCTCCCCTGTTTGTGTGGGTCTCACCCCCATAAACCAATGATGTGCAGGGTACGTGAATAGTTTTTGAACCAGTTTTCTGACCATCTCAATACACTACCCCTAATCCCATGTGCTTTAATTTTACACGCTAATCTCTTGTGCGGGACTTTGTCAAAAGCCATCTGAGAGTCCAAATATACCACATCCACTGGCTCCCCCTCATCAACTCTACCAATTACACCCTTGAAGAATTCAGTAGATCTGTCAAGCATGATTTCCTCTTCACAAATCCATGCTGACTCTGTCCGATCCTGCCACTGGTTTCAAAGTGCTTTGCTTTAAAATCTTTGATAATGGATTCTAAAATTTTCTCCACTGCCGATGTCAGGCTTACTGGTCTATAATTCCCTGTTTTCTCTCTGTATCCTTTTTAAATAGTTGAATTTCATAAACCACCCTCCAGTCTGCAGGAATTGTTCCAGGGTCTATGGAATCCTGGAAGATGACCACCAATGCATCCACTATTTTGAGAGCCTGAAGTACTTTGATCGCAGATTATCAGGCCCTGGGGATTTATCAGCCTTCAATCCCATCAATTTCCCCAACACCATTTCTTTACTAATATTGATCTTCAGTTCCTCCCTCTCACTAAATCCTGCGTTCCCCAACATTTCTGGTATCTGATTTGTGGCTTCATTTGTGAAGACAGAATCAAAGTATGTATTTATTTGCTCAGCCATTTCTTTGTCGCCTATTATACATTCCCCTGTTTCTGACTGTAAGGAACCTACATTTGTCTTCACCAATCTTTTTCTCTTCACATACCGATAGAAACTTTTACAATCAGCCTAATTTCCTGTTTTATGCCATTCCCAACATCACCACTGCAGTTTGGGGATTTCTTTACTAATTTATTTCCACCTTGGTGTTTCTCAGCTCTACCCATACAGATTCCACATTGTCGGAGCTAATATCCTTCCTCACTATTGCATTAATTTCCTCTTTAACCAGCACTGCCACTCCACTGCCTGTTCCTTTTTGTTCAGGCCGTTCAGCTGCCCTCAATGTGCGAAGGGATTCATCGCTCTTTCTGAGACACCAACAAATTCACAACTGATTACAGGGATTGGATTCTGCTGTTATTGTTTCTGTTCTCAATTACACCCAGGACTGCATTTTGTTCATTCTGTTGGTCAATGGGATGGTCAGAGGGTCTCTTTCTGCTGGACTGGCTGGTCTCACGGCTTCTCCCCCAGTGGGCTGATTCTCTCTGAGCCTTCTTGCAAATTCCTGGTCTCACATTTCACAAGGATCAAAAAGTGAAAGGGGGTTTGGAGATTAGAAGATGTTTCATTACCATTTCTGTTTGGAAACCCCAAAAATCATGCCACATTGCCATGAACATGGGCTATGGTGGTTACATGGTTCTTTTGTTTAATTTATTTTGGTGCTTCTCACTGAAGAAAACTATCAGGGTATGAGGGCCAAGTTGTCTGAGGTGCACTGGGGAACTACATTAAATAGTATGGTGGGAGACAGGCAATCACTGATATTTAAGGATTTATTACAGATTTACATGGGGATCGGTTAGCTCAGTTGTCTGGATGGCTGGTTTGTGCTGAGTGACACCAACAGCACAGGTTAAATTCCCATACCAGCTGAGGTTAGCCATGGTCTGTGTCAGTATTTATGCTCCGCATGAGCCTCCCCCATCAACCGATGCAGACATACATCCCCTCATGTATGTATCTAGCTTTACGTTCAATGGATTCACGCTGTTCACCTCAACCACTCGCTGTGGTAACGAGCTCCACATTCTCACCACTCGCTGGGTAAAGAGGTGTCTACTGAAATTCCTCTTGGATTATTGAATCCCTTCATAATCTGAAAGACTTCCATCAGGTCACCCATCAGTCTTATCTTTTCCAGAAAAAAGCAGCCCCAGCCTTTCCTGAGTGTTAAATGCTCTCAGTTCTGTATATTATGAATCTTTGTTCCACCTTATCCAGTGCCTCTATTTCCTTTTTCTAAATGGAGATCGCCAATGTTGTCAGTGCTCCCAGTGTGGTCTAACCCTGGTTCTGAACAAGTTGAACATTTCCTCCGTGCTTTTCAATTCTATCCCCTATGGAACCCTAGATATGGGCCCCACACTTTAGGAAAGATGTGAAATTCTAAGTTAGGGTGTAGAGGACATTAACGAGAATGGCACCAGAGATGAGGGACTCCAGTTAGTTGGAGTGACTGGAGCAGCTGAATTTCTCTCCTGAGATCACAGCATCTGGATGTTGGGGAATGGAGCCATTCAGCCCTTTGGGACCGTGTCGGCTCCCTGTGGAGGAAGCCAGTCTGTCCATTGCCCCATTCCCCGAATCCCTGTGTGTTTATTTCTCTCAGTGCCTGTCCAATTTCCCATTGAAATCATTCCATCATCTCTGCATCTCCAGGGCGGCATGTGGTGCAGTGGATAGCACTGGGACTGCGGTGCTGTGGACCCGGGTTCAAATCCCGGTCCTGGGTTACTGTCCGTGTGGAGTTTGCACATTCTCCCCATGTCTGCGTGGGTTTCACCTCCACAACCCAAAAGATGTGCAGGATAGGTGGATTGGCCACGCTAAATTGGCCCTTAATTGGAAAAAAACAATAATTGGGTACCCTAAATTTATTTTAAAAAGAAAAAAAATCTCTGCATCTCCCACCCTCATAGGCAGTAGGTTCCAGGTTGTTACCACTCGCTTTACATGTACACAAGGCAGCTAGAGCGCAGAGGAGTCTATTTGGCCCATTTTTTCCATGCCAGCTCTTTGTAGAGCGACCCATTTAATCCCATAGTTCGACGATTTTGTTTTCTTTTCCAGAATGCACCAAATTCCCTTTTGGATGTTCCAGTCCAATCAGATTCCAGCACCATTTATGGACAGTGCATTCCAAATCACAACAACTCGCTGTGTTTTACAACAAATAATTGCATATGGTGTGTCTGGAGATTCACAGAGTATTCAAAATGGTGTCAACACCGTGGTTATTACACAAAATTAAGACTCCAATCTTTTATCAATGATTCTGGTGAGGACACTGAGTGTAATACATCCTAATTTGTGAACAATTAGAACAAATGTACATTTCTGTAAAACCTTACTCCCATTTGACCTTCTAAAGTGTTTTAAAGCCAATGGAGTACTTTTGAAACATATTCATTCTTGTAATGTAGGAAGCTGTAAGTGCGCATGTGTAATCACATTTAGTTTTAAAATTATTTTCATAGTGTATTCACTGTCATTGGTAACAAGGTCAAGAAAGCCCTTTGATACCTCGAACATGTGGCTTCCTGCAGCCATTTCACCTTCTGTACCTTTTCTATACAGTATTAGCTATGTATTGATTTCATTGCAAAAAAATAATAATTAAATTAATGATTATTCAGTAGTGAACATTGATCATCATTAGTGAATTGGTGTATTGGGTAATTATATTGTAAAGACTAGATCTTTATTTCAAAAAAGAATACGATCAACCAAAATGTTTCCAGAAACTGCAGAGCTATCTGAATTTGTTTGAAAAAATAAATTAATTTATAATTTTGTGAAGTTACAAGACATCATATTCTGCTAAGACTGTGTGGGCCAGGCAGTGGAGTAATGGTATTGTTACTGGGCGAGTAATCCAGAGACCCAGGTTAATGCTCTGGGGATCTGGGATCGAATCTGCCTGTGACAGATATTGAAATTGAATAAAAGTCTCATTCAAAGGTAATGATGACATTGTGGATTGTTGTAAAAACCCGTCTGGTTCACAAATGTCCTTTTGGAAATCTGCTCTCCTTATGTGGCCTAGCCTTCACGTGACTCCAGATCCACAGCAATGTTGTGTTTGACTTGAAATTGCCTCCTGAAATAGCCTCACAAGACACACAGTTCAAGGGTAATTGGAATGAGCAGTAAATGCTGGCCCAGCCAGTGACCCCCACCTCCCATGAATTAATAATGTTTAAGGCGGCTCATTGTTCAACCTGAAGACGAGTAAGAAACTGTCTCTTTGATTGGATTTGATTTATTGTCACGGGTACCGAGGTACAGTGAAAACTATTGTTCTGCGCACAGTCCAGACAGATCGTTCCATACATGAAAAAACAAAGTGCGGATCTTGGCAGTTTGGTCAGTTTACAAAAGAATTTAATGACTTTGTAGACGTAGTTTATATTTTAATCACCACCCAAAACAAATTGAACATAGAACAGTCGAATGGTAATGTGTCCTCAAATAGACAGACATGAATTGGGGGAAATGGCAGAGATTTAACTGAACTATATTTTTGAAAAATTCGGCCTTCATGATGGAGAAACAGGAAAAGTCACTGAGGGAGATGAGAAAATCCAGGCTCAGTACGGATTTGCTGTCACCCCTCCTTTCTTATACATGAACGGGATTTCGGCTGCAGAACGTTTCACACCAAAACACAGGGGTCAAATATAAGTGACAGATAATTCTCAATTCACTCCCATTTAACTATGTTTGACATTGTTCAAAAGCTGGGGGGGCAATTTAGCGTGGCCAATCCACCTAACTTGCACATCTTTGGGTTGTGGGGGAAACCCATGCAGACACGTGGAGAATGTGCAAACTCCACACTGACAGTAACCCAGGGCTGGGATACAAACCCAGGTCCTCAGCGCCGTGAGGCTGCAATGCTCACAACTGTGTCAAATGCCACCCTAAATGCTTCCTATATATGGTGTGGCGATGCTGGCGTCGGACTGGGGTAGGCACAGAAAGGAGTCTTCCAACACCAGGTTAAAGTCCAACAGGTTTGTTTCGAATCACTAGCTTTCGGAGCGCAGCTCCTTCCACAGGTAAATTAAGAGGTGGGTTCCACAAACACATATATAGAAAAATTCAATGATGTGAGATGGTACTTTGAATGCGAGTCTTTGCAGGTAATTAAGTCTTTACAGGTCCATACGGTGCGACTGGAGAGAGGGGGGGATGGGACGTTTCGGCGTGGCCCTTTCAGCGGAGGAATTTTTCGGCGGCGGGACAGGCTTCAGAAAGACAGGTTAGTGCAATGAGCAGACATTTAATATCGCTCTTGCTCTTGCTCTTAGTTCTAAAACGAGGTGAGGCGAGGTGAAGCGGACAGGCGGCCCAGTTCAGGGGGACAGCAGCCGGCGAGGTGAAGCGGACAGGCGGCCCAGTTCAGGGGGACAGCAGCCGGCGAGGTGAAGCGGACAGGCGGCCCAGTTCAGGGGGACAGCAGCCCCCCCCCCCCCAAGGTTTAAAAGGTTTATTCAAAACCTTGGAACCATTTCACCTTTGCTCCTGAGAGGGGAATGGGACGTTTCGGCGTGGCCAATTCGGCGTTTTAATGAAGGTTTTTTAACTAGGTTTTAAAAATATTTTTAAAAGTGACGCCAAAATGTCCTGACGCCTAAACGGCCACGCCGAATCGGCCAATTATTTCCCTGACGCCGAATCAGCCAATTATTTCCTTGACGCCGAATCGGCTACGCCGAAACGTACCAAACCCGGAGAGAGGGATAATCACAGGTTAAAGAGGGGTGAATTGTCTTAAGCCAGGACAGTTGGTAGGATTTCATGAGAACAGGACAGATAGTGGGGGAGTGAATGTAATGCGACATGAATCCAAGGTCCCGGTTGAGGCCCTAGTCATGTGTGCGGAACTTGGCTATCAGTTTCTGCTCAGCGATTCTGCATTGCCATGCGGCCTGAAGGCTGCCTTGAAGAACGCTTACTCGAAGATCAGAGGCTGATTGCCTTTGGCTGCTGAAGTGTTCCCCGATTGGAAGAGAACATTCCTGCCTGCCGATTGTCGTGCAGTGGTTTAGCTCAGTGGGCTAGACAGCTGGTTTGTGATGCAGAACAAGGCCAGCAGCGTGGGTTCAATTCCTGTACCAGCTTACTCAAACAGGCGCCAGAATGTGGCAACTAGGGGATTTTCACAGTAACTTCATTCAGCGTCTGCATGGTCTCGCCAACGTACCACATCTCGGGACATCCTGTCCTGCAGCGTATGAGGTTGACAACGTTGGCCGAGTCACCACGAGTATGTACCGCGTATCCGGTGGGTGGTGTTCCTGCGTGTAATGGTGGTGCCCATGTTGATGAGCGGGCACATCTTGCAGAGGTTGCCATGGCAGGGTTGTGTGGTGTCGTGGTCGCTGTTCTCCTGAAGGCTGGGTAATTTACAATGGTCTGTTCGAAGTTGCGTGGTTGTTTGAAGGCAAGTAGTGGGGGTGTGGGGATGGCTTTGGCAAGATGTCCATTTTCATCAATGATGTGTTGAAGGCTGCGAAGATGATGTCGTAGTTTTTCCGCTCCAGGGAATTCATCAGGCAAATGAGGCTCTGGGAGTTCTTCCACAGACCCCAGGAGGCCTACAGCGAACCCAATGAGACAACCAGTGAACCGGAACAGCAGTCCGAGAGATCTGTGGAAGATCCAGCCAGCAGGAAGGACTGGAAAACCCGACCCATTGAACCAATCCAACCAGCTGATTCTGCTGCTCCTCTTGCACGAAACCACTCAGTAAAACTGCCTCGAAAGTCCTTTTTTGTCCAAATTCTGAACTCGCATCTTTCTCCTCTCTTCCTGCTATCTCCCATCATGATCTCTCAGAGCTCATCTTGTCTCTGATACTTACCCTTTGCTCCTTTGGCTCGATTCTCATTAAACTGTTGAACATCCAACTTCCACATGTTTCCACGGTGTCTCCATGGAGTCAGTGTCTTTGTGCATTTCCTCTTTAGACAATCAAGTGAAGCTCCATCCTCACACAGAACACGTGTATGGTTTCTTCCCTTAGTGAATGGTGTGGTGTTATTTCGGGCAGTAACTGGTTAAAGCTCTTTCCACAGTCCGTCCACTGGAACACACTCACTCAGGTGCGTGTGTGTCTTGGTGCTTTTCTAGTCACACGTATGTCTGAAATATTTTCCCACAAACAGGACAAACATTTTTCATTCCACATTCATAGTCTGAGGATATTCAGGTCCTGATTAATTAAGTGATACTGCCGGATCTTAATGCGATATTTGGTTTGTTTCCTGTCTGAAAATCCTCTCCTAATGCCCTGGAAAAGGAGTTTACAAAGGCCACACTATCAGTACAGGATAGAAATTCAGAGCAGACAATTCCAGTTTCTGGGGAAAAGTTTTTCTCTCTTCTTTCGCCAAAGCTGTAAATCTCCGGTCCCACACACTCTCCCTCCTCCCTGGGGCTGAAAACCAAATAAAGTATTAGATCATTATTTTTGCATCTTTTTACCAAAGTTATATAATTAGAGGTAAGAATATGCTTTATAAGTCACTTCTTTCCTGTACCAGCCTCCCTGAAACAGGCGCTGGAATGTGGCAACTAGGGGCTTTTCACAGTAACTTCATTTGAAGCCTACTTGTGACAATAAGCAATTTTCATTTTAATTTCATTTCATTCATGACTTGTGACAGACTTTAATCTGAATCATCCTGACTGAGCAGACAGAATAACAGATGTTAACCTTGTGCCCAGCACTGACTGTGTGGAGATTTGATGAGCAATCGCAAAGGTTGTTTCTCCAAATCTTCCAGGGTTTCCTTTGTTTAACCTCTCCCTCTTGAACTAAGTTATACCAGATATCAGACTCAGGGCCTTCTGGTTCTCTTCCTGTTGACTAAATATCTTCAATCAAATATGGAGAAGACTGAATCCACTGTTCGGTCCCTGCACCAATCTCCATTCCTGACATACCGACTCTATCCCTCTCCCTGGCAACAGTCTGAGACTTAGCCAGTCTCTTTGTAAACTTGGTTTCACATTTGATCCCAATATGAGCTTCTGACCTCATAGAATTTACAGTGCGGAAGGCCATTCGGCCCGTTGAACTGCACTGGCCCTTGGAAAGAGCACCCTAGCTAAACCCACACCTCCACTTATCCCTGTAACCCCCCTAACCTTTTTAGATACTAAGGCAATTTACCATCTTCACCTCCCGATTCGACAATTCCATTACACACCTGGCTGCTCTCCCACAGTCTACCTCTGGAAACTTAAAGCCATCCAAAAGTCTGCGATCCATGTCTTAATTCACAGCAAGTTCCTTTCCCCTATAATCCCTGTGCTCCGATACGTGCATTCGCTCCCAGTCAATTATCACCCTTGTTTTCAAATCCCTCCATGGACTTGTCTCTTCCTATGTCTGTCATCTCCTCCAGCTCCACAACCCCCTGAGATATCTGCACAGCTCTGATCCTGGACTCTTGCACACCCCCGATTCTAATTACTCCACCATAGTTTTCAGTTCCCTTGGCCCCAAGCACTGAATTCCCTCCTTGAACCTCCCTGTCTCCACCTCACTTACCACCTTTCAGACTCTTTAAAACTCACCTCTTTGACCAAGTTTTTGGTCACCTGCCCTAGTATCTCCTTTTGTGTCTGGGTGTCTAACTTTGTTTTATGATGTTCCTGTGAAGTTGACTGGGATGATTTATGATGTTAAAGGTGTTATATAAATAGAAGTTGTTGTTGACTGTAACCCTGACCTCCTGTTTTACAATATCCCATTGGTTTCACAACAAACTCTATCTCTGATGTTTTGCCCCCTGCGGGTTTGCAGCCTCTATAAAGACGGCGGCCATTAACTCAGGCCTGTCACCGGGAGCAGGCCGCAGCTGTCCCCTCGCTCGATGCAAACCCGGGCCCGGAAACTTCTTATTGGGGTTTGGAGCCTCCGCCGGGTTTCAGTGAAAACTGCCACTTCGCGGCTCTGCCAGAGACCTGCTCCTTTTGCGGCCTGGTGGAGACCGTGGAGCACGTTTATGTTGTCTGTCCCAGGCTGCACCCCCTCTTTGATTTCTTGACGTTGTTGTTGAGATTTTATTTGCACTTCAGCCCCACGCTCCTGATCTACTGACATCCGGTGCGGCGAGGGGCAGGGAAGGCGGAGGACGTCCTCGTGAACCTGCTCCTGGGCCTGGCCAAACTCGCCATTTATCGGTCCAGGCAGCGGGCGAGCGAGGGGGTCGTCCAGCCCGACTGTCTGCCCCTCTTCCGCGGCCTCGTTCGTGGCCGGCTGTCCCTGGAGAGGGAGCATGCGGTGTCCATGGGCACACTGGAAGATTCCCGTGCTCGGTGGGCGCCGCAGGGGTTGGATTGCCTTATCTACCCCGATTTTCAGACTCTAATTTGACAGGTTTTAGCTAAGTTTCTGTTCCCTTTCTTGTTCCATTTGGGTTGTGCTCCACTCGTTGTTTTAGCAGCACTCCCTTCTTTTGTTTTATCCATTATTTACTTTAGGTTCTTTTACTTAGTTATTTTCACACCCAGCATCGTGCTAAGGCAGATGCTGGCTTAATCCTGCATATGAACATAAATGTGCAGGTCTCAAAACTCAGAAAATCATTTAAAAAAAACGAACATAAACTAAAGCAGTGAAGCCCCAAAACAACTTCAGTGAAACCTCCCGGCCGAGTCCAGCATAGGCACTGCGCATGCCCGAACTCACAATGCCCTGGGAATGATTGACGGCAGCTCTGATCCAATAGGAAGAGAGGGCTGGGCCTGGAGGACCGAGTGGTTGTAGCGGTCCTCCAACCAATCGGAGTGAATGAGGGGCGGGGTCTGAGCCCGGTCGCCCACGTGAGGTGGAGCATGCGCTGTGCCGAGTACAGTTCAGGATTCAGGCGGTGGGCTGGAGATCCCAGGTCCGATCCCGGTTGGTGAGTCATGAGGGAGGGATGGAGCCGGCCCGGCGGATGGGTCGGGAGGCTTCATAAACACTCCGTGTCACCCCGAATACGAATCTCGGATATGGCAGTTGAACCGGCGAAAGGTGCTCGGGCTTTTCACCGAGATAGGCCCGGGTGGCCGGGAGAACGCGAACGGAGCGAGAACGGCTTTGCTCCGCCTCCCGGCTTTGCTCCGCCTCCCATTCACTCTGATTGGCTGGAGGACCAGCCGCTCCCGGTTAGTCCTCCAGCACCGCCCCCTGAGTTGGAGCAAAACCTTCCGCTTCATCCAACAGATAGAACATAGAAACATACAGCACAGAATAGGCCCTTCGGCTCACGATGCTGTGCCCAACCTTTGTCCTAGATTAATTCTAGATTATCATAGAATCTACAGTGCAGAAGGTGGCCACTCGGCCCATCGAGTCTGCACCGGCTCTTGGAAAGAGCACCCTACCCGAGGTCAACACCTCCACCCTATCCTCATAACCCAGTAACCACACCCAACACTAAAGGCAATTTATCATGGCCAATCCACCGAACCTGCACATTTTGGACTGTGGGAGGAAACCGGAGCACCTGGAGGAAACCCACGCACACACGGGGAGGATGTGCAGCACTCCACATAGACATTGACCCAAGCCAGAAATTGAATCTGGGACCCTAGAGCTGTGAAGCCATTGTGCTATCAACAATGCTACCGTGCTGCCCTCAAGAACAAATTAATCTACACTTCATTATTTTACCATAATCCATGTACCTATCCAATAGCCGCTTGAAGGTCCCTAATGTTTCCGACTCAACTACTTCCACAGGCAGTGCATTCCATGCCCCCACTACTCTCTGGGTAAAGAACCTACCTCTGACATCCCCCTATATCTTCCACCATTCACCTTAAATTTATGTCCCCTTGTAATGGTTTGTTCCTCCTGGAGAAAAAGTCTCTGACTGTCTTCTCTATCTCTTCCCCTGATCATCTTATAAACCTCTATCAAGTCATCCCTCATCCTTCTCCGTTCTAATGAGAAAAACCCTAGCACCCTCAACCTTTCCTCATAAGATCTACTCTCCATTCCAGGCAACATCCTGGTAAATCTCCTTTGCACCTTTTCCAAAGCTTCCACATCCGTCGTAAAATGAGGTGACCAGAACTGCACATAGCACTCCAAATGTGGCCTTACCAAGGTTTTGTACAGCTACATCATCACCTAACGGCTCTTAAATTCAATCCCACTGCTAATGAATGCTAGCACACCATAGGCCTTCTTCACAGCTCCATCCACTTGAGTGGCAACTTTCAAAGATCTATGAACATAGACCCCAAGATCTCTCTGCTCCTCCACAATGCCAAGAACCCTTCCGTTAACCCTGTATTCCGCATTCATATTTGTCCTTCCAAAATGGACAACCTCACACTTGTCAGGATAGAAGTCTTACAACACCAGGTTAAAGTCCAACAGGTTTGTTTCAAACACGAGCTTTCAGAGCACTGCTCCTCCCTCAGGTGAAATAAGAGGTATGTTCTAGAAACATATATATAGACATAGTCAAAGATGCAAAACAATGCTTTGAATGTGAGCATTTGCAGGTAATCAAGTCTTACAGAGACAGGGGTATATCCTCGTTTGCGGGCTACTTGAATAAATGTACATTTCTATAAAACCTTGCACCGCCACTCTGAAGTCTTTTAAAGCCAATGAAGTACTTTTGAAACATATTCACTGATGTAATGTAAGAAGCTGTAAGTACGCATGTGTAATCGTACTGATTAATCCAGTGTGTTCACTGTCATTGGTAACAAGTTCAAGGAAGCCCTTTTATACCTCTAACACGTGGCTTCCTGCAGCCATTTCACCTTCTGTACCTTTTCTATATTAACCATGTATTGATTTCATACCACAAAACAATAATTACATTTATGATTATTCAATGGTGAACATTAAGTATCATTTGTGAATTGGTGTATTCGGTAATTATATTGCAAAGGCTAGATCTTTATTTTTAAAAATAACACCTTCAACCAAAATGTTTCCAGAAACTGCAGAGCTATCAGAATTTGATTGAAAAAATAAATTACTTTGTGAAGTTACTGGACATCATATTCTGCCAAGACTGTGGGCCAGGCAGTAGAGTAATGGTATTGTTACTGGGCTAGTAATCCAGAGACCCAGGTTAATGCTCTGGGGATCTGCGATCGAATCTGCCTATGACAGATATTGAAATTGAATAAAAGTCTCAAAGTATAAGTCTAACGGTGACTTTGTCGATTGTTGTAAAAACCCATCGGGTCCTTCAGGAAATCTGCTCTACCTACGTGGCCTGGCCTACACGTGACTCCAGATCCACAGCAATGTTGTGGTTGATTTGTAAGTGCCCTCTGAAATAGCCTCACAAGACACGCAGTTCAAGGGTAATTGGAATGTGCAGTAAATGCTGGTCCAGCCAGTGACCCCCACCTCCCATGATTGAATAATTTTGAAGAAGGCTCAGTGAGGTACAGTGAAAAGTACTTTTTCCATATAAATTTAGAGTACTGCTCCAATAAAGCTCAAAGGAAACTTGAGAAACAGAACCTCATCCTTGATCAGTCAATTTATCTTTTATTTGTATAAATTTAGAGTACCCGATTATTTTTTTCCCAAATTAAGGGGCCATTTAACATGGCCAATCCGCCTAACGTGCACAATTTTGTGTTGTGGGGTTGAAATCCATGCAGACATGGGGAAATGTGCAAACTCCACACGGACAGTGATCCAGGGCCGGGATTCGAACCCGAGTCCTCGGTGCCGCAGTCCCAGTCCTAACCACTGCGCCATATGGTGCCCTGTATTCATTAAAAATTACTGTATTAATTAGCTAAAATTCTGCAATTGATGATTAAATAGGTGGTGATCATTAATTGAGTTACAATTAGTGAAACAATTTTTTTAATGCATTGGACGTGGGCATCGCAGGCTGTGCCAGCATTTATTACCTATCCCTAATTGCCCTTGAGGGCTGGTAAGAGTCAACCACATTGCTATGGGTCTGGAGTCACATGTAGGCCAGACTGGGTAAGGATGGCAGATTTCCCTCCCGAAAGTGCATTAGTCAACCAGCTGGTTTCATAGACTTTTAATTCCAGAAATGTTATTGAGTTTAAATTCCATCACCTGTGGTAGTAGGATTCAAACCCGGGTCCCCAGATCATTATCCTGGGTTTATGGATGACTAGTCCAGCGACGATACCACTACACCACTGCCTCCCCACTGTGTAACTGGTTAAAGCTCTTTCCACAGTCAGTTCACTGGAACACTCTCACTCGGGTGTGTGTTGTGTGAGTCTCGGGCTTTTTCAGTCACACTGATGTTTGAAATCTTTTCTCATTGAGAACAGAGAAACATTTCACCTTCCACATTCGAAGGATGATATTCAGGGCCTGATGAATCAACTGTCTTCTGTCCGACCTTGATTGCAATATTTAGTCTCAATTTACCGAATACAAACCTTCTATTGTCCCGTAAAAAGAGTTTACAAAACTACGGTACTGAGGACCCGGGTTTGAAACCCAGCCCTGGGTCAATGTCCGTATGGAGGTTCTGTTCCTCGAGTTTCCTTTCAGCTTTACTAGAGCAGTGCAGGAGGCTGTGGACAGAGTGGGAGTGGGGCAGGGAATTAAAATGTTAAAATGATCATAAGCTCAGGATTATGTTTGCAGACTAAATGGTGATGTTCCACAGTCACCCAATCCAGATTTAATCTCAGTGCAGGGAAGACCAAATCGTGAGCAGTGAATACACAACACTGGATGGCAAGAAGTACAAGTAAATCACGGTCACCTGGAAAGTGTGTTTGGAATCCTGGAATATGGGAAGGATGGCGATGAACTGGTGGTTGTTGCATCTGTTGTGTCTGCATGGAAATGGTTTACAGTGATGTTCATAAGAACACATGAAATGGAAGCGGGGGAGCCTAGATGACTCTTCGAGCCACTGCATTTCTTGCTGGCTGTAACCTGCCCGTTCAGGCATCATTCTGATATACTTTCCTGTATCTTCCCCAGTCCTTCCAGATCCATTTTATGATATGGATACATTAGCTCAACAATCCTGTGAACCAATTTAGTCTGGCCCAGTGTCACCGAGCTGAAATCCAGTCTTTCTCTGAACATTATTCTTAATGCCATAACTGACAGGTTAAGAGTTTAGCAGTAAGGGGAAGAGGCAGGTTTGTAGATGCTCTGCAGTGTTACAGACTGGCTCGTTGGATCTTATTCTGTCCCATTTTACATTCAGCTAACAGTAAAATGACTAAAATGCTGCAACACACAGGCATTTGGTGCAACGGTGAATTTGCTGCTCAGATTAGTTAAAGTCTCCATTTTGTAAAATGGATCTCGAAGGACTGGAGAAGATGCAGGAAAAGATATTTGAATTATGCCTGAACTGGCAGGTTATACCCAGCAAGAAAGATTGGACAGGGCATCACCTTTTCTTTGGAAAAGGGAATGAAGGATGACCTAATCCTGCAAGATTATGAAAAGGTTTGATATGCTAGACAAGTGGAAGATGTTTCCACTGGATAAGAATAAATATGAGTTAGTCATTAATTAATTAAGTGCAGTTCAGAGGGAGATCACTCACACACTTCATGTGTGCAAAGAAATGGAGCCGGTGGGTAGCCGGAGAGTAATAGAAGCTGCAGAGTGACTTGGGGAGGCTTCAGAAAAACCCAGAGGAGGCTTCAACTCCCGAGTAAAATGTTAACGGTCCCGTCTTAAACAGCACCGAACAGAGTGAGAGCTGAGCGGTGACAGGCCCGGGTTACCGGCTGCCACCTTTACAGAGGACAAGGTGCCACAGGGCACATGTGCTGCGTGCCCGGACCGGTTGCCAACTTTCCCAGATTGACTGACTTGAGTCTCCAGGATTTTATTTTATTCATTTGTGGGAGTCACTGGCTGGGCCAACATTTATTGCCCATCCCTAATTTCCCTCAAACCGAGTGGCTGGCTCGGCCATCTCACAGGGCATTTAAAGAGTCAACCACATTGCTGTGGTTTGGAATCGTGTCTGTGTGACCAGGTAAGGATGGCAGATTTTCTTTTCTATTCATTCACGGGATGTGGGAGTCGCTGGCTGGGCCAGCATTCACTGCCCATCCCTAATTACCCTTGAACTGAGTGTATCTCAGAGGGCATTTTAAGAGTCAACAAGCTGACTGTGGATCTGGAGTCACGTGTCGGGCACACCAGGTAAGGATAGAAGATTTCCTTCACTGTAGGACATCAGCGAACTAGGTGGCTCTTTGCAACAACCAGCAATGGTTTCATGGTCACCACTGGACTTTCAATGAATTCAAAATTTTACTTTCTGGCTTGGTGAGATTCATGTCTGGGAAATCATTAGGACAGTAAAGAAGATTTTTTTTGTAATTTTCTTTTACCATTTCTCTTAAGCGGATATAAAAATATTGAAAACGGGATAAAGGTTGATTGGCTGACAGTCAATCACTGTCCTGTAAGGTAATGAGACCTTTTGCTTCCCAATTGGCCGAGGAAGGCAGTGTGTCACAGGGATGGATGTATTGACCGATTAAAGGCTGGAGGATGGGGGCAGGTCATGTGATCAAACCTCCAGGAATACATTTAATCAAAGTTGGTGAGGAGAGAATGTTGTGAATTTCTATCCTAAACTGACAGTGAGGTTTCTGTAAATTTACAGGACACTGGAAGAGGAGGTTTAACAGACGGGAAACTCAAACCAAACGTCACATCGCAATCTGACAGTGTCACTAGATTCATCAGAACCTGAATTTCAGCAGCATCTGGGTGTGGAAGGTAAAAGGTTTGTCTGTTCTGTCTGTGATGGAAGATTTAAGGTCTCAGTGTGACTGGAAAAGCCCCGAGATTCACAAACCCTGGTTAGACCAAACCTGGAGAACTGTGTTCAGTTCCAGGCAACAAACCTGAGGAAGGATAGAATGGCCTCGGAGGGAGTGGAGCACAGATTTACCTGAGTGATATCTGAACCCTCTGGGGTTAAATTACAAAACTAGATTACACAAAAGAGTCAGAGACATGATGGCACAGAGAATGGCATTCGGCCCATTAAATCCATGCTAGCTCTCTGGAGCAATCCAGTCAGTGCCATTCTCCAGCTCCATCCCTGTATCCTCGCAGGTTTATTTCCCTCAAATCCAATTTCCTTTTGAAATCAAATGATTCATTGTGTCTATTTTCAAACTCCCTCACAGGCAAAAAGTTTCAGGTCATTGCCGCTCGCTGTATAAAAACACATCTCATATCACCTCATATCTCCTGTACCTTTTACATACAAACTAGGAACAGGCCACTCGGCCCCTCAAGCCTGATCAGCATTCAATAAGATTGCGGCTGATCTCATTCTAACCTCAATTTATAACCTCAACATTCTAACCTCAACTGAGGGGCTGTTTAGCACAGGGCTAAATCGCTGGCTTTGAAAGCAGACCCAGGCAGGCCAGCAGCATGGTTCGATTCCCATAACAGCCTCCCTGAACAGGCGCCGGAATGTGGCGACTAGGGGCTTTTCACAGTAACTTCATTGAAGCCTACTCATGACAATAAGTGATTTTCACTTCATTTTTTTTCATTTCCACTCCACTTTCCTGCCGACCCCGATAACCTTTCACCCCCTTGCCCATCAAGAATCTATCCAGCTCTGCCTTAAACATATTCAAGGACTTTGCTTCCACTGCCTTTTAAGAAGTCTTACAACACCAGGTTTAAAGTCCAACAGGTTTGTTTCAAACCTGTTGAACTTTAACCTGTTGTTGCAAGACTTCTAACTGTGCTCACCCCAGTCCAACGTTGTCATCTCCACATCATGACTGCCTTTTAAGGATGCAAGTTCCAAATTCTTACAACCCTCAAGAGAATAAAAAATCCACCTCTCCATCTGAAATGGGGGCCCCTTATTTTGCAACAGTGTCCCCCTTGTTCCAGATTCTCCCACAAGAGGAAACATCCTCTCCACATTGACCCTGTCAATACCCCTCAGGATCTTTTATAGTTCAATCCAGGTTTTACCCAAAACTTTTAATCTGTGTTCCGACTGCTTGTACGATCAGTGAATGGAAACAGTTTCTTTGCCCACCTGAATGAAATCTTGAGTCCCTGAATCAAATCTCTCCTCAACATCCTTTGCTGGAACCATTCTGGTAAATCTCCTCTGCATCTTCTCCAAGAACCTTCACTTCCTTCCTTTTTTTTAAATTTTAGAGTATCCAATTCATTTTTTTCCAATTAAGGGGCAATTCAGCGTGGCCAATCCACCTAGCCTGTACATCTTTGGGTTGTGGGTGCAAAACCCACACACAGGGAGAATGTGCAAACTTTACACGGACAGTGACCTGGAGCTGGGATCGAACCTGGGACTTTGGCGCCATGAGGCAGCAGGGCTAACGGTCTGCACCAATGTGCTGCCCACTTCACATCCTTCCTGAAGCGTGGTGACCCAAGCTTCATAGAATTCCTACAGTGCAGAATCATAGAATTCACAGTGCAGAAGGAGGCATTTCAGCCCATCAGGTCTGCACTGGCCCTTGCAGAGAACCCTCCTTCAACTTAAGCCCACGCCTCCACCCTGTCCCCGGAACCCAGTGACCCCAACTAACCTTTGGACACTAAGGGACAATTTAGCTTGGTCAATCCACCTAACCTCCACATCTTGGGACTGTGGGAGGAAACCCACGCAGACACGGAGAGAAAGTGCAAACTCCAGATATAGTCACCCGAGACTTGAATTGTACCCGGGACCATGGAGCTGTGAGGCAGATGAGCTAACCACTATGCCACCAGAAGCATAGTTTCAGCATCAATATTTCAGTTTCTGAAGCTCAAGGTCGAATATACTTTGCCAACTACTGTCTCAATATGTCTTGTAGACATACAAAATCCCTCTTCACCTCTTTCTCCTCCCAAAGAGGCCAATAGGGTGTTTATAACAATCCAGCAGTTTTCATGGTCACTTTGTCCCAGTGCCGGCCCCACAAATGACCAGAATCATTCAGCAATTTCACAACCTGCCTTTGTGTTTTTGTGGGGTCTCTCTCATTCCCTATTTTCTGTTTTTAAATCAGTTTCACAGGGTGTTCGAAGGGGAGGCTTCAAAGACCAGAAACTCAAACCAAGCATCACGTCAGGATATGACAGAGTCCTCAATTTATCATATCCTGAATATCAGCGGATTTTGAACATGGAAGGAACAAGCATCATTGACAGTGGGGAGAAACCTTACTTTATTTGTGTGTGTGGACGAGGATTCGCTCTGTCATCAGGCCTCACAGGCCACAAATGCAGTCACACTGAGGGGAAACCACGGAAATGTGCGGACTGTGGGAAAGGATTCATTTCCCCATCCAAGCTGGAAGCCCATCGACGTAGTCACACTGGAGAGAGACCATTCACCTGCTCCAGGTGTGGGAAGGGATTCATTGTTTCATCGGCTCTGCAAAATCACCAGCGAATTCACACTGGGGAGAGACCGTTCGCCTGCTCCACGTGTGGGAAGAGATTCACCCAATCATCCACTCTGTCCACACACCAGCGAATTCACACTGGAGAGAGACCGTTCACCTGCTCAGATTGTGGGAAGGAATTCACTCGTTCACCCACCTGCTGAGACACCAGCGAATTCACATCGGGGAGACGCCATTCACCTGCTCCAAGTGTGGGAAGGGATTCAGTGATTCATCCACCCTGCAGAAGCACCAGCAAGATCACTCCAGGGAGAAACCACTCGCCTGCTCAGAGTGTGGGAAGGGATTTACTATTTCATCCGACCTGCTGAGTCACCAGCGAGTTCACACTGATGAGAGACCGTTTCAATGTCCAGACTGCGGGAATAGCTATAAAACGTCTGGAAATCTGACACGCCATCAACGTGTTCACACTGACGAGAGACCGTATAGGTGCTCCCACTGCGGGACTGGGTTCACACAATCAATTCAGCTCACTATACATCAGCGAACCCACACTGGGGAGAGGCCATTCACCTGCCCCGAGTGTGGGAAGGGATTCACCGCCTCATCCTCCCTACTGAGACACCAACGAGGCCACAAGTAAGGGCTGCAATTGGGTTTTGATGTTCCTCACATTCAGGACTGAACCATGTTCATTTGGGTCTCTTTCTGCTGATAACAGACTTCAGCCCATTTACAGGGGCTAATATTCTGGCTGAAAGTCAAATAAATTAGATCTGTGTTAAATACGCAGTGTGTTGAAACTTTTTAATATCTCTGACACAAGTTAGTTCCTTTTGAAGTTCTCTCGCTCTCCCCTGTCTCTTCCATCCTCACCTCCAACAAGAAGTGAGAGGAGCTTGTGGAGCTTCTTTGTGACTGAGATTGAGTCAATCCGATCAGCTGCCTCTGCTGCTTCCCTCCCTTCCACGAGCCCACCGGACCATACTGTCTATAAATGTCATCCTTGCCCGAGCCCTGAACCCACATCTTTCTCTAGTTTCTCTCCCATCTCCCCTCATGCCCTCTCAGAGCTCATCTTGTCCAGGAGACCCAGCTCCTGCTCCATCGACCCTATTCCCACTGAGCTACTGATCAGCCAACTACCCTGTGTCCATGGATATTGTCAGCATTTCTCTCTCTTTAGGTATTGTCCCTCTGTCCTTCAAATCTGCCATCATCACCCCCTCCGCAATAAAACAAACCTTGACCCTGCCATCCTTACAAATTACTGCCCCATCTTCAACCTCCCTCTTCCCTCAAAACTCTTTGAACATGTTGCCACCTCCCAAATCCTTGCCCATCTTTCCCATAACTCCCATGTTTGAATCCCTTGAATCAGGTCCTTGCCCTGTCACAGTTGTGAAATACAAGAGATAAACAGTGGTTAGCACAGTGAAGCAACATTGCTGATGTCAGGGAAATACCACCAGACAGACCCATCGGAGGAGACAGAGAGAGAAAATCCTACAGAATCATAGAATTTACAGTGCAGAAGGAGGCCATTCGGCCCATCGAGCCTGCACCGGCCGTTGGAAAGAGCACCCTACTTAAGCCCATGCCTCCACCCTATCCCCGTAACCCAGTAACCCCACCTAAACATTTTTGGTAGCACAGTGGTTAGCACCATTGCTTCACAGCTCCAGGGTCCCAGGTTCAATTCCCAGCTTGGGTCACCGTTTGTGTGGGGTCTGCACATTCTCCCTGCGTCTGCGTGGGTTTCCTCCGGGTGCTCCAGTTTCCTCCCACAAGTCCGGAAAGACGTGCTGTTAGGTAATTTGAACATTCTGAATTCTCCCTCTGTGTATCCGAACAGGTGCTGGAATGTGGCGACTCGGGGCTTTTCACAGTAACTTCATTGCAGTGTTAATGTAAGCCGTCTTGTGACAGTAAAGATTACTATAATATAAAGTGGCAATTTAGCGTGGTCAGTCCACCTAACCTGCACATATTTGGATGGTGGGAGAAAACTGAAGCACCCGATGGGAACCCACACAGACATGGGGAGATTGTGCAAACTCCACACAGTCACCCAAGGCTGGAACAGCTGAAACATCAACACACTGTTCCTGGCAGTTGGTGGTACAGTGGTTCAATAAATATAATTAGTGGATTAAAAAGGTATGTCACATAGAGTAAAAACAGAAAATGCGAGATTAATTCAACAGCATCATAGAATCCCTGCAGTGCAGAAGGAGACCATTCAGCCCATCAAGTTTGCACACACGAACCCGACAAAAGAGCCACCCCACCAAGGCGCAGTCCCTCTGACATTTCCCCGTGACACCACTTCACCTTTGGTAACTAAGGGGCAATTTAGCATTGGCAATCCACCAAATCTGCACATCTTTCGACGGTGGGAGAAAACTGGAGCACCTGGAGGGAACCCACACAGACACGGGGATAATGTGCAAACTCAAAACAGCTGCAGTGATATCAGAGTGTGGGTGGAGCTGGGCTGTCTGCCTTCCCTGCAGCTCTTTGATAAACATCCATTTCTTAAAGGTACATCCACTACAGCTATTTGATAAACACCCATTTTTTAAAGGTACTCTCACATCACAATTCTGAATTCTCCCTCTGTGTACTGTTGCACGTTTTACTATGGGCGTAAAACGCGTTTATTGGGGTGTATTAACTTCCAAGTGCTTAACACCACTAGGCTCTGTCTTATGTATTTATTCAGCTTAGGAGTCGCCAGTTGCCGTATAGACAACGTCACGAGTATTCCAAGGTCAAGTTCAAAGTAATAAAGACGATACACCGATTAGTAAGGTCCAAACGATAATATTTATTATACAGTTATAATAAATACTCATGCACACACTAAGAGACTAAGCTATGACTAAACTAAAGTAATCAGAATACTTATCTAACAGGAACAGGCAAGGTCAGGGAGCGAGGCCTTCGTCCTGGTCTTGGGCTGCAACCTTCAGCAAGCGTTCTGGTCACTGGGGGTTCTAGCGGGCTTAGTTCGCGTAGCGAGCGTCGTACTGGCACTTACGGTTCGGCGGCTGGTGCTCGACGGCTGGAGTCAGATTGGATCTTCAAGGTCTTGGTCAGAGCCGGAGCACGGAAAAGCAGACCGGACAACATGAGGTCCCTGTCTTTTATAGGGGTTCCATTGTCCTTCCCTCTTCTTGGGCGGGCTTTACCTATTGGGTCAATTCCTCATCGATACTGTTTTAATTCCCCAATGCGAGGGGGTCTCCGTGATGGGGGGGGCGTTTCTTATGCCCTTTTGTTTGGAGGTTTCTGGTGCCTCGATGTCTGGGCCTTGATTCAAATGTGTCCATTCAGAATCAAATGTATCTATTGTGTGGGTGTTCAGGTCTGATTGCCTCATTAGCATGCAAAGCGTTTTGCCATTTGCACCTAGCTAAGGTCTTCTCACCTGAGCCCAAACTGGTTTCTGCTGCTGCAGAATGCAAACTGCTCTTTGCAGACTGCTGTTCTGGCTGAACTGTCTGTTTCCCAGCAGTCTTAGCGCTTGGCCTATTTTTGTAGCTCAGCATCCATTTTAGGTGGCTACATTCCCTCCTTGTGATCCTCACAATCAAAATATTGTGAAGGATCACAATGTACGTCGCCTTGAGTGCATCTGGGTTGCCTTCTTTGTGTCCCCTGACCTCTTGCCAGTTCCTGGGCTACTCTGTCTTAAACTATGGGAAGAAAATTTTTTACCTAACATCTCTACTTGGCGCTATGTCAAAGGGGACATGCATTACCATAAACTGGGAACCTCTACCTATCACAATTATCCCTAACTTTACTTAAACATTTCCTCACACTCTAAAACCTTAACCATTCACACCACAACATCACATTTCCTAACTCGGCAGTCGAGTATAGGACAATACAATACAGGGTCGAATTTTTTATTCATTACACAGTTCTTTATTCATCATGGGGCAGAGGGGATTGATGAAATCGAAAAATCGGAGATCGAACTCCATAGACGGAAGGGCAAGAACGGGAGGCTCTCCTCTTCCACTTCCTCAACCTGAGGGTCTGTACAAGGATAACGAGGATCGCAATCACCAGTAGTGATTCGATTACGTATGACATGGAGTACCATGTCATAAATTTAGTGCACCAGGTCTGAACCTCACTGATCAGAGCTGAGCACTGGGGAGTGGCTGTAAGGGAAACATTTACGGTGGGGGTTGTGGGGGAAACGTGTCTTGTTTCCACACAAACAGATATAACAGTTAACAACAATAGGTGAGCTTCCATCATCTTTATCTTGGTTTTCCTTCTTTCTTCCTCCTGTATGGACAATCCTTGCTTCGATCCCTGTCTCGTCCTTCGAAAGCTATGGGATCAAGCACAGTATCTGTCAATACACAGCTTAAGATCTTTACCTGTTAGTGCATCAGTCTTTTATATTCCGATTGACCCTTTAAAAATGACTGGCCAAGTCACACCCTGTGACTCCCCTCATTTTGTTTTTTCAAAAGCGAATTTGAAGACCAGAATACACCTAACAATCCTTCCTCTGCGAGCCGTCTCGCAGGCTTTGCTAGTTTACCATCCGAATGTTCCTGGATGTAAATAGCATGTGGGATGGCGGCCGAAGGGCTGCCTAACAAAAAATGAAAACAAAATTTTGAAAGAAACGTCCGAATGAGTTGCGTATGGGCCGCTACGGGTACGAGTTGGATGGGATCCCCGGGTAGGGCGTGCTGTGCCATACCCGAGCTTGGCTGACCAAAGTGGGTTCTCAGACAGGGCGGGTCCTCAGTGCCGTTTGTCCACTGCCTGAGTAACCTGGAGTAAAACGGGTACGAATGTGGTTACCGTGACTTGCAGCCTCTATTCACCGAATAGAGGGGCACCTAAAAACAATGGAGCCAAGATGCTCCTTTTGGGAAATGAGCTGGGCTTCAGATATTGTAGCCGATAAGGTGAGCTGCTCACCATAGAAGTTCTCAGAGGTTTCGGCAGAGAAACTATTGGGTGTGTAAGGTGGTCACAAGCCTTACAACTTTGAAAAGATTTCCAATCAAACGGTTTGGGAACTGAAGTTCTCAAAGGTATCTGCGGACAAACTAACGTGTATGTGAGGTGGTCACAATCTTTTCAGCTGAAAAGAAGATGTCCATCCTCCAACTGAAACATTTACATTCCTGAAACAAAACAAACATAAAACGAAGACAAACATACGTGCAGGTTCCATCAGAAAGGACATCGTTTCCCTCAAACGATTCCTATTTTAACATCATCTGGACACCTCACTTTTCCTCTGTCTCTGTGAACAGGGTCACAAAGGGGTTGCCGTGTCGGGAGTCAGACACCGTGTCGTCCTGCTCTCCCGGATCCACACCCTTGTGTGGATCAGGCATGCTATTTTCGAATTGTGTGACCGGGGGTCACTTTCGTCATTGCGGACAAGTCTGTATGAATTGTCCCTGTGCCATAGTGTTGTGTCAAGTGTGGTGTCGGGGTAGTCGGGGTCGGGTGGTGGTTCTGGGTTTTTAAGGTAAGTGACTTCCATGGGGTCACTGGAGTCGGGGCGTAGTTGGTGCAGTGTGGGCTGTATGGCTGTGTGCTGTCGCTGTCCTCAGAGTCAGTGTCTGTCCTGCTGTCTCTGCTGTGGCAGCTTGTGGGCGTTTCGGGGGCGTGGTCTGTGGGCGAGTCCGTGATGAACTGGTCTGTGAGGGGATGGTGGAAAAGTGTCTCTAGTGGGCGGGGTGAAGTGTTCTGCTGCATCTAGCAGTACATGATGAGCATGGTTAGACTGTGTCCCATATGCTTTAAGCTGGTTAATATGGAACCACGCGGTCTTCCCATTAGGATATTTTACCCTGTAAACTGAGGGGCTAATTTTATCCGAAATTGAGTAGGGACCGGAATATTTTGGAGCCAAAAAACTGCTGGGGTTGTAAACAGATAACATTACCTGTTGCCCAACCTGGAATTCTGTGGGGTGTACGGTCTTATTAAAACAAGCTGTGCGTTGTTGACGGCGTTTTCCCAAGCTGAACTGCGGCTGCAATCTGTGCAGACCTCACAGTCTCACCAAGTCTTTAACCGTCTTTTCGTGTGTGAGGGCTGTCATCTCGGGGCTGGTCATGTCCAGTCCTAAAAGGAATTCTGTCCCTTCATAGGGCGTCCGGTCATGAGTGTGTGTGGGTGTGTAGCCTGTGGAAGTGGAAACAGTGTTCCTTATGAACATGAGTGCAAATGGGAGCACTGAATCCCATGTGGAGTTATTTTCCTGAACCATTTTTCTAAGGGTAGTTTTAGAGTCCGATTCATGCGCTCCACAATCCCGCTGGACTGTGGATGATACGCAATATGGAAATTTGTTTTATCCCAAATATTGTCAGGACGTTCTTCATGACCCGTCCTGTAAAGTGAGATCCCTGGTCCGAATCGATACTTCGGGGTAAACCCCATCTCGTGAAGATGTGGTGGGTCAGGATCTTTGCAGCTGTCTTTGCTGTATTTGTTCTAGAGGGGAATGCCTCTACCCATTTGGTAAAGGTGTCGATGACCACCAGAACGTATTTATAGCCATTCCTACAAGGGGGCAATGGTCCTATGAAATCGATCTGGAGGTTTGTCCAGGGGCCGTTAACTGGGCGAGTATGCCGAAGTTGTGCCTTCTTAGAGTACCTCTCCGGGTTATTCTGAGCACAAATAAGGCAATTCTCAATATAATGGTGTGACATCAGTCCTGAGATTAGGCCACCAACAGAGTTGCCTGAGGTGCCATCGTTGTTGCATCAATTCCTGATGCCCGTGGTTATCATGGAATAAAGCAATCATTGCATTCCTGTCCTGCTGCGGGACCACATAAAGTTGTTCCTTTATGATCACACCCTCATGTGTGGTCAGTGCGTGTTTAAATCTCTCGTACTCTGGCACAAAGTTGCCTTTAAAAACCTCCCGGAGGTCCTTATCCTGCTTCTGTGCTGCCACAGATCTTTAATATCTGTCTGTGAGATTTGGACTGCGCTCACAGGGGCGCTAGCTGGTGCGCTAGCTGGGGGGGTCCATAAGTGTCCTCGCCTGGAACCTGCCTTAGCCAGTGCGTCGGCCTTTACATTCCCAGGGGGGGATGACCTATGGTGACTTCTTACTTTTATTATTCCGAAGGTCCTGTCCTTCGCTTTTTCTAAAATATGCTGGAGTAGAGGGGCTGATGGAAGGGGTTTCCCGTCTGCGGAGACAAAACCTCGTGTCCTCCACAGGGGCAGAAAATCGGTTAAGCTATTACAGACATATAAGCTGTCTGAATATATGTCTGCTGGGCTGGGGAAAGAAGCGGGGTGGTCCACTATATACGCTATGGCCGCGAGCTCTGCTGCCTGCGCGCCTAAGTGACCTGGTAGTTTAAGAGCGATTTCTTCGAGAGCGCGCCCCTGCGCGTCCTCTACATAGATGCCGCATCCTGTGATACGCTCACCATTTAAAACTGTGGAGGAACCGTCTACATAAATCCTCAGTGGTCCACACGTGTCTGTGGGCTGGGGGCTTTGTTTTGGGTTCCCTATCTTCCTGGGGGGTGTTTTTGCGATAAAGGGTCCTGTGTTAAGCAGGGGAGCTACAATTTCACAGTCATGGGGCTGTCCGGGGTATTGGAGGTTGTCTGCTAAATATGTGTGTGTGCGGGTCCGTTTTACTGTAATGTCCCGTCCTTGTAAAAGTAGTGTCCATCTAGCTGCCCTAATCTGGCTAACTGAACCGTCCTTCAGTCGACCGTCTAGGAGTAGCTGTGTGGGTGTGTGTTCGGTCAGAATAGAAATGGGGTTGAGTCCGGTAATGTACGAGAAGTACTGAACTGCCCAGAAGACAGCAAGGAGGTGCCTCTCACAGGCAGAGAATCCTTGTTCTACCGGGTCTAACAGTCGGGAGGCATAAGCCACTGGTCTTAGCTGCTCGTGCCGTTCCTGAAGCAACACGGCCGAGAGGGTCAGATCGGTGCTCGCTACCTCTATTGCATAGGGGGAAAGTTGGTCTGGGACTAGCAGCGCGGGTGCTGCGCTAAGGGCTCGTTTTAACTCCTCCACAGCCCCTGTATGCTGCGGAAGCCATTCCCAGGGGGCTCCTTTCTTAAGGAGGTCTGAGAGTGGGGCGGCTTTTGTC
>NW_024055497.1:0-4543 GCF_902713615.1 Scyliorhinus canicula
CCAGGGAGCCTGAAGTTATCGGAACTGTTGAAGAAAATAATAGTCAGCACTTCGAGTTTTTGCGAAAGGTCCTTTATTTAACACGAAGTTTGTGGGGGGATTAGATAGACCAAAGTCATTCCGAATGTCCCCCCTCTACAGAGGTAAGGTAAGCAATTTATATGTTACAGTAAGGAATATCTCGGACAAAATGCATTCTTCAGAAAGACAGAAAAAACTAGCAGGCCTTGAGTTCCTCGCCTAAAAAAATAATTGTCTTCTGTCAGCAAAACAGTGTGCAGCTGTGTGCTTATTTACATTGTATGACCTTCTGACTGTTTCATACAGAACCTCTTGACTAAAAAATAAGGCCAAAGATCCATCATGCTTTACCAAGTGCCTATTTCCATGAAATATAGTCAAGCAGCTGGTTAAAATGATACAGAGTATTAAGGCAGCTAATCTGCCAACTAAAGTCCCTTCTACAGGAACAAAAAGGAACTGGGAGCAGAAAAGAAGTCACAGAACTGTAAAGGAACTGGCTACTGCAATGTCAGAAACACACGTTAAGTAGTTCTAAGGGTTGTGATATCTTACCGCAGTTTGTGAGACATTAATTGAAATAATTGTGGAGTAATTAGTGACTGGATGTCGAGGTTGTATGTGTGTAAAAGCAGACAAGACAAATAAATCCGAAAAGGGTTTGGTGTAAAACCTAGAATTGAGTCACTGATTTAGTGGAGCGGAGGCCCTGTTCAAAAGAGTCCGATGGACAATATGGAGTGGATTTGAGAATGTAAATTGTTAACAGAAAGAATGATAATGACTGAATTATTTTAAATGAGTGTTTTGGGGATTAGAGTTTGGAAACGTTTACATGACAATCATCTGGGGAGATTCTGAGGGGACATCCACTGACATTCACTTGGGATTTCTGGGTGGGGATGTGTATTTGACCACAGGCATCTTGTGTGTGTCAAAGAGACTTTGATGTGTCGATGTAGCTACCATTGTAGCTTCAAATGTACTTTGTCACCCGTGTTAATTTTAAAACCTGTGTATACTTGTAAGGAAAGGGGGGAGGATAAAGAAGTATTGTATTATAATCCATGTTTTCAAGTTTAATAAATGGCTTTTTAAACTAATTAGTGGTCATCTGACTCTTCTTCCACGTTGATTTTTTTTTTTAAAAGTAAAAGTTACAGCCTTTTGAGCTAGGGTTCCATTCTGGGATCTTCCCGTCCAGTTCCACCATCAACTGAGATTGGAACACAGGTGTTTTGGTAATGTCAGTTAAAACACGAATCTTGGTCCCACTGGACCAGGAGATCTCCCCTGTGGACAGTGTGTGGAGCTGCTGAGCTCTCCTGAGTTGAGAGTGGAGCTGATTAAGCCGTCGGGCCTGCAGTGAACCTTGAAGAACCATTGTCTGGGATCTTTCCTCTTCATTCACTGACTCCCAGCTGAAGCTGTTTCTGCAGTAAAATAGTTAACTTCAGATATCAATCCCAATTAGCACAGGGCGAGATCGCTGGCTTTGAAAGCAGACCAAGTCAGGCCAACAACACGGTTCAATTCCCGTACCAGCCTCCCCGAACAGGCGTGGGAATGTGGCGACTAGGGGCTTTCCCCAGTTACTTCATTGAAGCCTACTTATGCCAATAAGCATTTTTCATTTCAATTTAATCTTTGGTTCAAACGCTGCAGATTTAAATCAGCTATAAAAGAGAAAGAAAGTTATTGTGTTAATTTCACACCCTCAGAACATCCCAAAGTGATTGACAGTCAATGATGAATTTTGGAGGGAGGAATGAGGAGAGACAGTAAAAACTAAACGGTGCAATTTTAAACAGAGTGTGTGTGGGGGGGGGGGGGTGATAAATGTACACAATTGGTTGATTAAGCTGTTTAAAAATAAGCTAATGGGGTTCCCCTGTTTATTAATGTAGTCACAGCATACAAATGCAAGGAAGCTATCGTGAATCTTTGTAAATTACTGATTACCCAGCAGCGTGGGAAATTACCCAGGTATGTCCTGTATAAAAGAGCAGGTCAAACCCAGCCCATTACTGCCCCATCAGTCTTCTCCCAATCATCAGTAAAGTGACGGAGGGGTCATCAATAGTGCTATCAAGTGGCACTTGCTCAACAACAACCTGCTCTTGGGTCACTGTTTGTGAGGAGTCTACACGTTGAGTCTCTGTTTCAAGTTATTTGATTTATTGTCACATGTACCGAATTACAGTGAAAAGTATTTTTCTGCGGCTGAGGGAATGTAGACAGTAGGTAAAAAAAGAATAATCAACAGAGAACATTGACAAATGGTACAGCGACAGTGATTGGTTATACTGCGGAATAAGGCCCAAACAGAGCAAATATATGAGCAAGAGCAGCATAGGGCATCGTGAATAGTGTTCTTACAGGGAACAGATTAATCTGAGGGAGAGTCATTGAGGAGACTTGTCACTTCTTCCTCACACAAGTCCCAAAATTTGGACATTCTGAGTGGTTTCTGGGAGATTTGAGAGGCTGCTTTCTGCTAAGGGGTCAAGTGTGGAGTGAAAGGGCCCTGGAAAACCATGTAATGGAAAGTTTTGGGTTGGTGTTTACATCCCCGGGTCAGTGTGCGGTGCCCTCCCCACGGGAGAGGCAGGCTGGCCCACCCTGCACCTCCTACTCGAGCCCCACGCTCCAGCGCGGCCTCTGCACCTGCTGCTGAGGTTGAGCTCGAGGGTCCAGAGTGCGTGGTTACCGAGCGCCGCCCCCGCATCCATGACAACGCCGGCGACCCCCCTCAAATCTGATCCGGGGAATAATCCGCACACTTCCGTCAACAAACCACACCCGCTGCAATAAGCATGCACTGCTGTCTGGACATCCTCAGCGAAATGCACGCTCCGCTCATTACCCGGCATCCATCTTTGTTAGGGGCATCTCGGCTCCGATTCACCTTTAGGCCTAATGGAGCAGCTCTGCCCCGCACAAAGATGGACGTCACTCACTATCAGAGACATTTATAATATAGTTTCCTTTTCCCCTCACTCCGTTTTACAATAAATGGTCAGATTACACTTCTCATTCTGCAACCAAAACCATAAGAACCAAATGTTAATGGGTTTCTCCAGAGATGCTGCCAGACCTGCTGAGTTTATCCAGCATTTGGTGTTTTTATTTCAGATTTCCAGCATCCGCAGTATTTTACTTCAATTCCTTCCCATTGCTGCCTTGCATGTAATTGGGTGTCACGATTAAAGCTACCACCAGGTTCAGGGGTAAACCTTACAGCCAAGCTGCAATGGGCAATGTGATATTGCGGCTTCCTACAGATGTTGATTAGAATCACAATATCACTGATGTAACCGAGTGATTCCAATGAAATGATGACAGCAATCTCATTGACCTGAGAGACAGTTTAATATTTAATTAATTTAAGAGAAAGAATACAGGTGTTGAATATAGATGAAGATGTCCAACTTATTTCGCTGATTGTCATTAATTGGACTGAGCTTGGTGGCGGGGTGGATTCTGATTAACCTTCCACTGAGGACACAAAAAGGGGAAGATTTGTTCTTGTTATTCTCCATCAGTGGCACATCAAACAGAGCAGAAAAATATAAGGGCAGTGATGAAATCTGACTTGTCTCTTCAGAGCTGATGAGAGCTGTCCTGTGGACACATTGCTTTAGATGGTGCCCAGGCCTCCCAGGGGCATTAGGGTAGCATGGTTGGTTAGCATCAATGCTTCACAGCCCAGGGTCCCAGGTTCGATTCCCGGCTGGGTTACTGTCTGTGTGAGTCTGCATGTCCTCACCCCTGTGTGCGTGGGTTTCCTCCGGGTTGCTCCGGTTTCCTCCCACAGTCCAAAGCTGTGCGGGTTAGTTGGATTGCCATGCTAAATTGCCCGTAGTGTCCTAAAAAGATAAGGTTAAGGGGGGGTGTTGGGTTAAGGGTATAGGGTGGATACTGGGTTGACGTAGGGTGATCATGACTCGGCACAAATCGAGGGCCGAAGGGCCTGTTCTGTGCTGATACTGTTCTATGTTCTATGGTATTGTCTGTTTAATGCTAGAATTCCACATAACCCCCTCCACAGCCCACTGCTCTATTCACCTTGTCACACTGTGGCAGTGTTCTTGTCTAAGGTTCCCTCTGGTTCCTGTCACTGTGTCTCTCAGCCTGCAGTAATCACTGCGCTGATCAGACAGCCGCACCTCACTGATTGTTCCTCACCATCTCCCCCCACCACATATCAAACTGTCGATTAATGCAGAAAAATCGAATCGCCCACACCCTCTGCTCTGAAATTAGGGATGTAGAACAAGAAGTTGGGGCTTTATCCTGACCTAATGGTAAGCTATAAGGAATATAAGTTAGCTGTGGTCAAAAGCTGTAATTACTGGTCACCGAATCTCCTTCACACTGTGTCATGTAACCGGCTCCTGTGAGCACAGGCATTAAAACTGATCTATTTTCATGTTCTGCTGTATCCGGACCATTGATTAACTGGAAATTTTTACTGAACCTTGGGGAAGTGTCCAGGTCACTCTCCCCTCCCTGATGCCTC